>NW_010301254.1:0-25827 GCF_000700745.2 Antrostomus carolinensis | reverse complement strand
TCTTTCCCAGCACCTGCCAACCCATCAGTAGCCGGTTTTAGGATACAGCTAGGCTGAAGTTACTGCAAGCCTTATGTTGAAGGAGAGCTTTGAGCAAATGAGTGAACATTTTTGTCATCTGGAAAAGGCTTTAAATCCAATTACATGTCTATGGTTTGCAGTCATACTCTTTTAGTCTTGGTGAAGCTTGGTTCTCTTTGTGTTTTGTGTGAGAGCTGCTGGATCTGACTGTTTGGGGCTTGCATAGTTTGGCTTCCTCATCTTTGTGCAGCAGAAAAAAGGTTTTCATACTGTATTTTGACCCTTCTGTAGCCTTACACAAAGGGGGAGGAAAGGATTTGTCCTAAATTCCTGTGTTCATTTGTCTCATTGTCTGATCTACAACCTCACTTTTTTGTTCTGTTAAAAGACTGTTATTTAAAATATCTATTTTTTCCTGTGCACATGTTCACTTCAGACAGACAGCCACAAGACCCTTTCATTGCACTCATGTGAGCAGTGATGCACAGAAGTAGTGCAAGGAATGAACCAAGGTTTACAGTCTGGTTCAGTAATTAATTAATTTAAGGCAGTCTGTCATCTAAATTGCTTACTTCAACTATTTTGTAATCCAAGGTATCTTTCTTTTATTGTAATTTACTGACAGCAATGCCAATTTTCACATGTCTGTATTCCGGCAAAAGAATTATCATAAAGCACAATTGTGTTGTGTAAACAGTAATACTTATGGCAGTCCATTTGCCTGAATACATTAGAGTCCATTAAAAAAGGACTATTTAAAAATGTGACTCTCTCCTTATTTCCTACCTTTTGATTGTCATTGTTTGCTCAGTTATAAAGTGGTTTGTTGACATCAAATATTTTAATAATTCCTTTCCAAGTCCTTGCGCCTACGCCTTTGAGATGCTGCTATAGTAATTAAACTGTCTTTTAGTTGAAATGCTTGCGAAGCGTCCAGTTCTGTGCCTGGCAGCTGGTGATGCATTATAGAGACATTGAGCTAATCGATTAAAACCGCAGAGACATGGGAGTTGTCTGACAGCACTGTACTAGGATGAAATTAGTTGGAATTGCATGGTGAAATTAAGGGGAATGCAGGTGATTGCAGCTCTTCTGGGAGAATCCCGGGTGAGAGGGACACTGTGCACTGATCCCTGTGTAATTAGGACAGCCATGTTTTAACAGTATTTCTAAAGTATTAAAATGGACTGGGTAAATCAGCAGGGTTGTTTCCAGTGAACTTGGCATCCATCCACTGTGACTGAAATAACATGAAATTTTTCGGCTGCTAGGAAATGTGAAATTGGACTAATTGTCTTCTAACTAGTCTGCTAGTGTGTTTGTCTGTAGCAGGTCAGGAGTATGAACAGCGTACACTTTAAGGTCTATTGTTGAAGCTTAAGACATGCTGCTATACTTGCACATTAAATTACACACAGTTTATGGTAGAATATTTATTGGAGTAAAGACAATGCAAGTACGAACATAAATTGAATCACAGTCCATAAAGGCAGCTTGGATATACTAGTTTGTAATACTGCCTAATGGGTCTACTTTGAAATATTCTAAATGATACTCAAAGAGGCAGTCCTAATTTGAGGCAGTCTAAGTAGAGACGTTCCTTTTCACTAGGAACTTGTTCTACACAAATGCTAAGGAACCGATAAAATTAATTTCCAGAAAAATCATGGTTAGCTTTTCTAGATAAATCAAACAAACTTCCACTCTGTTTCATCTTACTCTGATAATTGTTGTAAGCAGTGCTGGCGTAAAGGAATCTACTTTCAACTGTAATTGTACATGTCTTCATTTAAATTTGACAATACTGTTTGGCTAAACAGTTCAGCAAAGCGCGTAGCTGCGGAATGCCTGTTTTCAGTACCAAAACCAACATTACTGCTGTACATCTTGCTCTAAAGCAAGATGACAAAAGACCCATTAGATGTAATGAAAGAGACCTCCTCCTGTCTTCTGGAGGTGTAGAGGGCACTGATGACTGTCCTTTGAGTCCTCGAGGAGACTGTGTTGCACTCCCAGCTGTGGCACTGGTGTCCTCCAAAGCCTTCTGCCCTGCAGCAATGGCAACTACTCTCCCCCAGAGCTGGGAGGCATCAGAGAGTGATGCCCTCCCTGGGATTTGAGGGCCAGGTCTGTCTGGTGGATTCCAGCTGCTGCATTTCATGGGCATTAATGCAAGGGAAGCTGATTATGCTGGAATTAAACTTCCATCAAAGCAGAGTAATGTGTTACTATAAAGGAAGAGTTACCCCTGCATCAGCATAAGAGAGATTATTTGGCAGTCAAACCAATGCTGTATACGAAGACAGAAATAGTAGAATTCATCAGCAGCTTAATTCAGTGTGAATATGTCTCCTGAATAAAATAAAACCCAAACAGCAGGATCCCTTAGCAAGTACATGGAAGTCCTTGTTGGACAGGGCCTGTGATCTGCCTCTCTGTCAACCTTTGGGCACTCGTTCCTGACAGCACGGGCACTCAGTTAGAGGCTAAATGCTGTGTACAGGATCTAGGCTACAGTAACTTGTGGGAAATGCCTCTCTTATCACTCTGTAACTGAGTTTGTAGCCATAGTTTTTGCCCTGTGCTTGTCTTGTATTCAGCCTAACTAGTCAAAACACTACTGATCTCACATTTTTTTTTCTAATTGCAAACTGAGCTCATACCACAGACTGACAGAACACAGTGGCTTTTTAAAAACTATCTTGTTAATTTTGTTTTGAAACAAAGTTGGTTGAGTTCTGTCTCATTGTGTCTTACCTTTAAGTTGCTATATTTAACATGTCTTATTTTCTTTCCCATTTTAATTCAAGTAGTCAAGGTGTTTATTTTGGAAAGAATTGCAGCCATGCAATAACATGGTTTCACTCTAAATAACCAATATGTCCTCTCAGTCCTACTTTTTGTTGTGGTTTTGGTCTAGGGTTGTTGGGGATGGGGGTTGGTGTTTGTTTTTGTATTTTAAGTTTCCTGCATTGAAGAATAAACAGAGAAGAACATTTAATATGAGGAACATACCTTAAACTGCTTATGATGTAAAGGTACATTTTATTTGTACAGCTATATTGACCACATATATTTTAAAAGCAAAAGCTACACCATATTTAGGAGAACATTTATGTAAGCAATGGCAATATACAGCCTGTACTTCTCAAATCTTTTCCCTTTTAATCTCCATGTTCTGCTGTACACATGGAGAGCACTCCTCTCCATTCTTCTGTCACAATGAAATAAAAACTTCATTCACCCTTAGTATATCTTTGTCTTCCATTATGAGAAGTACCAGTAAATGGAATAGTAATTTGACACTGGAAGGGGAATTCAGTATCATCATAAAGCATGTCATACATTTTTATTAAGCTTTATCTGAAATTCAGTGAGACCCAAACATCCCCCCTTATCTACAAAAATTTATCTATAAAGTAAACTATAAAAGAAAAAAAAAAAGAAAGCCATTGGGTTATTTTTGCAAATCTGCCATTTGTAAAGCCATTCTTTCTTCACTTTAACATTTGCCTGTAAACTACCACTAGCATTTAAATTATTAAAAAAACCCATGTAGAGCAGCATTTCCAGTTGTTCTTATAGGCCTAGTTATGCATCATTTCAAGAAATTATGTTTTGAAATGTTTAATACCTAAAGACTCTCTTAAAAGGTGCAATAGGTAAAGAGAAGTATTTTGAAAAATATGTGATTGGAGACTACTGCCCGATTTTGATTTACAAAACTTAGCATAGCTCTAATAGTGAAGTCACAACTAGTGCCTGTAGACTTAATTTGGATTTTTATGCTTTCAGATTTAGACAGATTTTGATTCTTATCTTTTTCATCACCAGATTATAATTTTATTTGGCATGCTTATTCTTGTGCATTTGTCAAATAGCGAAACTACATGGTTTGAACAATCTGTTCTTCATCTTCTGAATGCTGCTGAAAAAACACTGAGAAACTTTCTTAAAAGATACTCTTAGAAAAACATGCTTAAATATTTCTATGTGAAAAGCCAAGCAGGTAAAAAACAGTGGAAAACGGTTTTGGTTGAGAATCTTATCTATGATCTTGCCAAAAGCAGAAAGCTGACTTCCATCAGCTGATTGTCCAGGTTTTCAGCTCTTGTAGGCATGATGGTGAAGAGGAAAACTCTACTTTTCAGTAAATCATCTGGAAATGACAGGGAATGGGAAATGCCCCAGATTTTTTAGAGTTATGATTATCCGATCATTATTTAACTCATTATTTCTTAATAACAAGTTTCTAATGCAAAATAATTTTTGAATGCTTGGAAACATGGTAGCTTAACAGAAGCCAGTAGAGACCTAATCAAAACCAGACTGTAAATTTTAAACAAGGAAACCTGAAAATTATCCTCAGGCTAGAAGAGTGTAAGTTGTGTTCAAAACATTCATGAAAGACTTAACTGTAAATGGACCCAAATATGTGTGATAAGGTAATGAAGTGCTAAAACAGTGTTATAACATCTTTTCTTCCTGTGCGTGAATTTATCTCTTTGATAGAACAAAGATTAAGCACTTAGTAAAATAACAAAAACAAAAAACCCACAAAACCACCAACAAAAATCCTTTCTAGAACTTTTTAAAGCATATTACATAAAACCTCTGAACAATTGTATTGAAGCCCTGATGAACATGTGTAATATATCCAAGACAACTGTAAAAGGGAAAATGTCCTGCACTTTCTCAGTGAAACTTTCATGCATGTAAGCTGCATTGTAAATACTTTGATATAATCCAAATATTTGGAATATTTTTGAAATAAAGCTGGAAAGATTATTGCTGTTTCAATGACCAATGTCCTTACTTTATTTCCCTTAGGTTTGTTTTAATGTAAGGTTTAAATGTTGTGTTTACACCTCTCCATAGCTCATGTCCATTGGACTCTACAGATCTCCATTTTCATACACTTCCCAACCTCATCAGCAAATGATTGGGGACCTCTACAGCCAACACCATTCCAGTCTTTGAATTAACAGCCCACTAGTTTCAGCTTGTGTGCAAAACCGAAGCAGCACTGTCAGTGGTCCCCTCCCCCACAGCCAGTCTAGTTCCTCTGGAGTTGAATTCTGTTATCTACTGAGCTTTCCAGGCTGCTTTTAAGTCACGTACTTAAACATGCAGTCCCAGACGGTTGTGGTCTAATGGCAGAGCATTTGGAGGCTTGTGCATGCTGCGTGCCAGGTCACATTTCACACCTGCCAAGTGCAGCACCTGGAGGATGTACAAGGATGGGATGCTTTGTTTCACTTTCTTCTGCCTTTCCACTTGCAAACTCCTGTGGCTTGGTTCTGTGCTGCAGGGCAGGCTGATTTCACAAAAGTAAGCTCAAGTGCACACTATGAAAATAAGATAGGTGTTCACTTTGTTCTCCACACCATGGAACAACAGCTATCATCACAACTGTTTGACACTTTCTTTTTCTTTTTCTTTTTTTTTTTTTTCCCCCCAAAATAGACCAAATTTACTCTTATTGACCATTTTCTGAATTTAATTCCAGGCATGTTTGATTGTTGTTATTTTTAGTTACCTTCGCTTTCCTGGAAGTGACAGATGATGGAGCCTACATTTCCAAATACATAAAAGTTGGTGAGGTTATTTGAGGCGGGAGGTTATTTGAGGTCGGACACATATCTAGTTGTATTTTCTCATCACTGACTGCTATCCTTTTCCTCAGTTATCTTCCATCCAAATAGTGCCAAAGTTAGAGCTGTATGTACTTTTTTCTAGGCAGAGTTTGCAGTGGAAAAGGAAATCCAAACTCTATCTATGTCTCACCAGAGAAGAAAGCTTTTAAAAATTTCATTGTGAGATAAGGACGTGCGTCTGAAAGGGCTTTATAGCTGAAGGAATATCAGCTCCTCATGGTCTACAGGCTTATTCAACCAATGTAGCTGTGTCCTCATGAGTAGAAGGAGTGATTGAATGTACAGTCTTCCCTCTGGAATCAATTCATGTTCCTATGTACCATTATAGAATGTGAGGCACTCCAGCAAAAGCTAATTAGGATACTTAGGTGTGCCTTAGTATCATAATTGTCTTTCATCCTAATTTTCTGTGCAGTGACTTTTAAGCTCAGGTTTTTACAACCTTCTGACTACGGTTGTAGGGCTAAGACAGAAAATGAAAGAGACTGTTACTAAGATATCAGCCATTGTCACCTTAGAATGATTGAATGTGCATTGAGAAGTGTTGTAAATAGAGAAAGAAAATTGCAATGAAAATACACTTTCTATTTCTGATGGAACATCAGTAAGGCTTCCTTTGATGCTAAATAATATCTAACTTGGGTTACATTCTGAACAAAGGGATGGAGGTAAACCTGTAAATTTTGTTGGCTAATAGTGTGAAAATAACAATGTAAAGATAGAATGTTGCCTTAAAGGAAACTTCAAGCAAATATGCCACTTTTTATTTAAAGGGTAGCTATAGTAATACAATATTATTGTGCTAACTGTATCAGTAGTGCAGGTTAAAAGGCAAGAATGGTGCAACACAATTTAAAAAAAAAAATAATTAAAAGAAAGGAAAATAGAAGAGGCAGATCATGCAAAATTAGTCTGATATCTTTCTAATCAGGTAATTGTCTTTTTTGGAGAAAAAGATGCTAACTACTCATAGGCTTTCGGAAGCTAGATTTTCTATAGTACCATATCAGAAATTATTTATCCAACCAAGAAGTATAGGTGTCAGCATAAGAATTGTTAGTTTGTGGAGTGGGTAAGAAATTAAACTCAGTGAGATGGCAGTGAAAGGGAGCTTCCTAACTGGAGAGAAGATTTTGAGGAACTTCTTAAGATCTGGAAAAAGTTGACCAGTGACACAAAACTAACAGAAAGAAACAGTCAGGGCTGAATAATTTTAACAATTAGAGTAAGAGAAATAGAATGAAATTGCATAGCAGAAAGTGCAAAATGATGCACCTGAAGACTAGTAGTACTAAATTCTGTTAAAGCAAGGAATTCCAGTGCATAGAGATGACTGAAATAGAGGAATTTATTTTAAAGAGCCTAAAAGGCACCACTGCGATACCATATGAAAAAGTCAAGTGTAATCTGAAGGCTGGGATGCTGTTTCCAGTGGAGATTGGATGGTGCTGGTAGAACCATAGAAGGGAATGATTTATGTGAAAAAGTACTGGGAACCAGTGGCCTGTACCATTGGTGCCCCCAGCCAAGCACTATTTTGCTACTTGTTCCAGGGTTTCTTTCTACCTCCGGGATATGTACCCTGTCTCAGAGTATTGTATTGGCAAGCTTGCTGTGAGCATATATGCCATTTATGCTCAGCACAGGAGGGAAATGAGACATGGAAAGGTTTTACTGGGGGTTATAGAGGTATCCCACTTTTCCCAAGGAGGAGTGGCCTCTGTTGGTCTCAGCACAGCGTCTAGTGTGATGAGAAAGGGGGAATTCAAAGTGTGAAAGAAGCAAATAAAGGCTTTGAGGATCATCAGGAAAATGGTTTGTTTATTCGGGAACAGGGAGGATGGAAAAATCTGGAAATTTGGATAAATTTGGATGGAAATCAGATGTAACTAGAAAAAAAGAAGGCTAGGAGGTGGTATGATTGCTCTCCATGGGGTGCTTAGAGTGCCAGGAACCCAGGAAAACATTTTAAGTCAGAGGATCTTGTAGTTCCAAGTAGAGTTTGATATTAACTGACCACAAAAAAATTTAAGATGGAAACATAATGGAAGATATGCAGCTGCTAGCTAAAGTAATCAGGACCTGAAAGAGCTACAGCAAAAGGGGCAAAGCATTAAGTCCTTTTCAGATGGCAATCAATATGTTTATGAACAGATATATGATGATTTGTGCAAGTAGATTGACAAACTTAGTGGACAAGGAGGTTCTTCCTACTCTTTATCCCTTGATTTCTAAGACATTTGACTAATAAAGTGAAAAAACTAATTGACCACCTATGAGATTATTTCAAAGATCTTTTTGCACATAAGAAAGTCCCACCACACTCCTTCCTGAATACTCTTATTTCTGTACAAGTAAAGTGCAAAGCATTTTCTAGAAAACGTGTCTTGTTGTGTCTTGGAACATGCAGTGACTTTGTGATATGAATTAATGTAATCTACAAGGCAAGTGGAGAATCTCCAATTGCATCCCATGTTGAAGTGTAGGCTGGACTTGAACCCCAAAGCCAGAGGGGTAATGCACAGCTTCTATGCCTAATTCACTAGACATCCTAGCCTCCACTTTTATAGTCTGAAAGAATGTTGACTTCTGTTTAGATAACAGATGAGGATGCTGTATGAGAGAAGCATTATTATGATATGATAGCTCAGATGCAGCTACTATGTGTGCTGAGATTTTTAAATTTAGTCCCTCAGCCGTGGTAGTACATACCTAGGAACAGCATGTCTACAGAATGAAAGATCTCTATTTTTCAGACTTGTTATGTTTGTCAGTGTGCATTTAAAAAGTTTGTTGAACATGGAGTGTTTTAGGTGAGAGAAAATATAGATGATCAATATGGTAATAACGCCCTGATTATTTTAATGGTATATGTAATCTCGATACTACTTGCTCTGTTATATATTTCTTGTTCTTGTAGTTACCTATATATTTATACTAATGAAGGAGGCAACACACTATTCATTGCTCTTATATTCCTGAGAATTTAACTTTCTAAGCAGGTACTAGCTGTCAATCAAGGCTAATCAAACTGGCACAGTTAACATAATACATCATAAAATTTCACAGTAATGTCAACCTGTAATTCTGTCAATCTGGTTAAAGGAAATGTGCTAAAAACAATATTGTCATTTTGTAATAACACAGGGAAACAGAATATTAGAATAATATTTTTACTGTCTGCTATAAATACATTGCGTACAGATTTCAGGAGCAGTAGTGGTTTCCTTTAGGATTGAATTGGTCAAATATCCAGAGTTTTAAATCCTTATTTTTCACTTATCTCACTGTCAGATATTTTCAGTGTATCCTGAAAAGGAATGGGGTGTTGCAGTTCTTCCTGTACTGTGACTCTGGAGATGTCCAGGAGGAAGAGAGAATGGGAGGCATGAGTTTCTTCTGTCCTTGTGTCACTGCAAGGGAGCGTTTTATGATGGAACTGGCCAAGGCTGGCTGGGCAGTGACATCTGGGAGAAAGGGTTCCCAGCTCTGTCATTGGCTATGTTTATGTTGCTTGCATGCTAAGAGCACAAGAAGCTCCTAACAAAAAACCAAACCAAAACAGATATAGTACTATTCCAATTTATACTCACAGGAACAGAAAAGTGTAATCTGGCTATTTGCATGGCAAAACACAGAAATGTAGGTAGAAAATGTAAGGCTTCAAAATCCAGTGTCTTTCTACTTAGGAGATTATGATTTGCAGACCTTTGCAATTTTTCAGTAAGCGTGCAAGCCCTTAGCTGACAAAGTTAAGCCTGTTGACAATAGCTTGCCTTTCAAAGTTGCCTTTGGCAAAACTCTTACAAATAATTGAATGCTGCTGAGTTGCCAGCAAGATATGTCCATTTACTGTTGTTAAAAAGTATCAAAATGCACAAGTAAGCCTATTAAAATGAATGGGGTTTCTCATGAAGTAAAATATGAATTGGGGCAAATGGATGTTATGGAAGTCTGTGTGGGCATAGTTTGTTCACAAATGTTTGTAGCATATCTCTCTGTGATAATCTTTATTTGCCTGCAGTAACTGTTCATAAGATGTGCTAAGGAAGGAACATCTTTGGAAGCACCAGGCAGATTTCTCTCTCCTCCTAGAAGTTGATTTTCTTCAAAATACAGAGCATTGTGTAATGAATCACCTAGGTTAGGTGGTCTTTGTCAGGTGATGACACATATGTTTGTAAAACAGGAAAGTTTAAAGGGAAGTTTATGTGAGAGGGATGTTTAATGTTCAAGAATCTTAGGTTGTAGGTACAGAAGCCAGAGGAGAAAGGATGATAAATGAAATGGAGAGATTTATAAATGAAACATAGTTAGGTCTTGATGCAGAAAGTAATAAAGACAATGAAGACTGGGAAAATAAGGTGAGAATATGGTCTTTGGAAAAGGCAGTATTAAAAATTAGATACCAATAAAAAGAGTGAAAGCAGAAGCAAACAATTGTTTAATTACTAATCATCATTCTTGGATACACCATCCATGGGAATGTATGAGACTAAACAGTGATTGCAGTAAAAGAAGAGAAGCAAAATGGAGACTGAATTCACTTCAGTTTAATATGTGATGATCCATCATTCTTTAGCAAAACAGGGAACCTGAGACAATGACTCCTCATGGCAGATAGACAGGACTAATTTTAAAAAATCAGGACTTACAGTGATACAATACTTTGAATGTGAGGTTTACAAATTATATCTGGAGGAAGAGGCAGTAGCATTTCAAGCTTACTTTAGTTGCAAGCATAACTGGATTTGTTAGATAACATTATGTAGAGAGCAGACTGCTTGGGAAAATGATGGCTAAGTTCAGGAGTTGTTAACCAGGAAATTTAACAGAGTGGTCTTGCAAAAAGGCATTGCATCTGAATACAGAATAAGAGCTTGGAATTCAATGTGTGTTTGATGCAGGCATGAAAACAGCCAGAGGACCTCATCCAGCCTGATGGGTAATGAGGCTGTAATACCTAGTTGACAGTAGAAGATGATGCCATAGACCTAACTACTCTGAAGCCATGTACAGTAGCCTCCCCTGCACCTCCATGAATCTATCAACCAAAAGGGGAAAGAACCATTTTCTCATACCAGTATCTATGTGTGAGAAGATGAATCAACAAGAGGTTTGTTGTTGCACAAGTGCCCAAGCTGTTCCCAACTTTAGGTCTCCCTGTTTTCTCTCTCTTGTAGGGGAGGGGAGTGTGTGATTGCTCTGAACTCATTGCGTTCACCCTCAACCGAGAAAAGTAAACACTGTTTTGAATATCTAGCAAGAGGCTGCAGAGAAAGGACTGTATGTTAGTGTAGAGAGAGAGAGAATACCTTAAAGGATCACTTCTTCCAATAAACTGCCACAAAGTTGCAAGCACGCTGTTTTCTATTAGTCTTTACTTCAGTCACACAACAGTGTTGGCAGTTGACTTCTTTTAAAACAAAAGAAAGTTTGTAAGAAATCTCAGAGTTAACATGCCTCAAGACTTTCCATCTGATAAGCCCAAAAAGTGACCTGAAAGAAAGGAGCCCTTTGCCAGATCCCAAACCACAGCGAGGCTGAGCAGACAAACTGCTGAAGTACAGGTCAGTGCAGTGATTTATGCAATGTGTAGTGAAGTGGAAAATATTTATAAATCACTTGCCCTCTCTCAGAAAGGATATAGGAATAACAATGACATCACTCTTAAAATGTGGGAAGAGCATTTCAGTGTGAACATGAATGTGTTGCAAAGAGGCATGTTTTTAAATCAAAATATTCAGAAGCCAAGAGAAAACATGGAGTACTTATATAAAGAGGCTTTCTGCAAAGCAATGAACTGCACCACTCTGTATCATTTATAAAGAAAAATTGTTTCCTTGATACGATAAACAACAGTCTTAAGTAAGTTAAACATATATTCTAAGTTACTGTGGGTGTGGTAGTGCTAACTGGTATAGTCGTGTGCAAGTCATTCAGACAGAGTAAGAAAAGCTTAGCACAAGAAGTAGGAATCCCTCCCCCAGCTTCCAATCTGTTCCTGTAGCAGAAATTACAATCACCAAGCCCCAAACTTTCTGAGGTAGAAATGTGTCAGGAGTGTAGAGGAGAGCATAGAGCAACTGGAATTTGCCTAAGCATTTTGAGCTTTTGAACATGTGAAGACAAAAATAATGCTAGGAAGTGAATTTGTTGAAGCTGAGAGATGGAGGGCATAGCCTGAATATGCATGGGGAATGTATTCCTTCTTGGGATCTGTGTCCTATTACAATATTCCAGAAGTGGTTCTGACTGTTAAGCCAGAAATCTCCAATGTTGTTACAGCTGAGAATTAGTGGGAGTTGTCAGTTCTCAGGACTACAATTGGTAAAAAAAAAAAAAAATGAATGAGTTGGATTTTATAGCATCATAGAATGGTTGGGGTGGGAAGATCATCTAGTTCCAACCCCCCTGCCATGAGCAGGGACACCTTCCACTAGACCAGGTTGCTCAAAGCCTCATCCAACCTGACCTTGAACACTTCCAGGGAGGGGGCATTCACAGCTTCCTTGGGCAACCTGTTCCAGTGTCTGACCACCCTCACAGTAAATAATTTCTTCCTAATATCTCATCTAAACCTTCCTTCTTCCAGTTTAAAGTCATTACCCCTTGTTCTATCACTACCTGCCCTTGTAAAAAGTCCCTCCCCAGATTTCTTGTAGGTCCCCTTCAGGTACTGGAAGGCTGCTATAAGATCTCCCCAGAGCCTTCTCTTTTCCAGGCTGAACAACCCCAACTCTCTCAGCCTGTCCTCATAGGAGATGTGTTCCAGCCCTTGAATCATCCTCGTGGCCTCCTCTGGACTTCTTCTAACAGGTCCATGTTTCTCTTGTGTTGGGGACTCCAGAACTGGACACAGGACTCCAGGTGGGGCCTTATGAGAGCAGAGTAGAGGGGCAGAATCACCTCCCTCGACCTGCTGGCCATGCTTCTCTTGATGCAGCCCAGGATATGGTTATTTGCCTTCTGGGCTGCAAGTGCACATTGCCAGCTCATGTTGAGCTTCTCATCTACCACCACTCCCAAGTCCTTCTCTTCAGAGCTGGTCTCAAGCCACTCATTGCCCATTTTATTTCTGTACTGCATCTCTTTATAGTATAACTGAAAGTGACAAAGAAATCACTTTTAACACTTTGGTGCCAATGTTAGTTATACATGCTGGAGACATGTTTCAAGCCTTTGTCATCACCCCTAACCTCCTGCTGCTGAGTCACATCTGCTCCAGGGAAACCCTGAGAAGGCGTAATAAGAGGAGGATGGGATTCCACTGAAAGCATCATTGCAAAGGTAGCAGTTCTATTATTCCCAGCTTCAAAAAAGAGCCAGTTGAGATGAACAGCACATCAGGGCATGATGCTGGTCCAGGCAAAAAACCGTGCTGTTAAGTGAGGCTTAACAAACTATCAAAGGAAGAATGATATTTTCCCCTGTGTGGAAGAGATTATCTGCATAGTAACTAGCACTAACGTATTCTTCTTGCTAAAAGCAGAATTAGCAATGCAGTATTGCTTTCTGGCAAATTGTGAGCCAAACAGGTGACTATGACTATGACATTCAAAAGATCATGTTTTCATTAATTCCTGTTTTGGCTTGAAAGACACCTGAGAAATTTTACAAGGGAATGAGTTAGAAACCTTTTTTCAGTTTATGGGAAGATTGAGAAAGAAAGTAGAAACTACACTTAGAAAATATATGCTGTGGAAAAAAGCTAACTCTAGCTCTTAGGGAATGTTGTTTGATAAAGTTTATGTAAGGATAATGCAGAAGTAAAGACTATACTTTGTGAAACACATTATCCCCAAAACATGTGATGCTTCACCATGGTAAACGTATATAACAGATTTATACCTAATCTCTACTCAAAAGGCCACAATTATTAACTGCATTTTCTGTCATCTGAGCTTAGTGTTTTTAAAAAAACCCTCCAGTTGTAACACCTCCCACCATTGAAAAGGGGAATTAAACCTTCATGAAAGGTGAATGGCTTATTTGACTGAGCCAGGTAAAAAGACAAAATGGAAGAGGTAAGTTTATTATGTGGCTAATAGAGTATCTTTCCTCTGAACACTACTAGAAAATACACCAAATATCACTGTCATCTGAGCTCCCCCTTCCCATCCTGCTCCCCACCATTTCTGGGAGGCCACCACTTTTTTATTTTCTTATTCATAAGAAAATGCTGTTGAGAGGTGATAGCCTTAAAAGAGGAAGGCAAAGCCCTTTGCTGTTCCTACCATACATGTTGTGCTCACCAGCCATTGCCTGTTGGGTCCCCACAGACTGCATGCCATTAAGCTTTGATTTGCCCCTAAGGCTTTTAACAGGAAAACAAAAAAGGAAGAGAGAGTAGAGAGATTAAATTACACTTAAAAAAATTACAGTGAGAAATTTATTTTAATTCTTGAAAAGGTGCACATGTATGTTTGAATAAAATGACATGTAGCATGGCAAGTAATCTGGCATTCTGCTCCCTCTTTGTCAGTACAGTTAAAAAAGTAGACTGTTTTTAAGCTTTGGTGGGAACCATGTTAGGAGTTTTTGAATTAAAGAAAGAGAGGTCATGCACACCTCTAGGGAAGAATGAGAAGGCAGTTCAGGGAGAATTTACACAGCCAAGAAATAACTGTAATAAGAATGGAGCATCAATCACAAATGACTTCAATTATTTTGTCATTGACTGGAATAAGAACATACAAAGGAGTAGAAAGATGACATGTTTTTTAAGCACAGTTGGAATGTTTTTGGACACCAGATCAACATGAAATATTGTGTGTCTATTTTCCATCAGAACCAAATCTGTTTCAAGAAATTACATGCTAAAGATGTTTAATGTAAGTGTTATGACCGTAATGAATTCCAACTCTTATCTCTCTCATTAAAGGAGAATTGATATTTTAATTGATTAATTAGTTGTTGTTATGGTTATGTTATTAATTGTAATAATTACAGCTCTGATTCTGTGAGATACTTTACACTCCTGGGCCTCTTTGATTGAATAGGTCCCACCATGTTTCAGATGCTTTGTGAATAGGTGCAGGAACCTTGCTACAGGTAGTTAGGAGTAGAGAAACTGGAAACAATACAACACAGCACTGCAGAACCCACTGTAACATTGTGGTAGGTTATTCAAGTGGACTTCACAGTCTAAACTCTCTGGCTGTGTTTGTCTCCTCACAAAAATCCTAGATATATGTATTTCCTAAACCCAAGGGCAAGAGGAGTAGCACTTTTGGATGTGTAGTCTAATTGTTATATGAAATTTTCCGACGTTTGCTGTATTTACTCTTATAACTGTCTGAATATTCTTGAATGATGTGGAGAACAGCTGACTGGTGTTTAAAAAGATAGGTGAAAATATTTGTGTCTGATTTTTCATGGGAAAAATTGAAAAGGGAGTAGGGCAAATACAGCGATTTCATTATCAGATATAGTAACAGACCTTGACTACCAGGTGGGAACATATGTATAAATGATATTATAAATTAGGGCACTTATAAACTATCATACTCTGAATTGGAAGGTTTTCCCCTAAAAAAATAAATGTCTTAAACATACAGAAATAAAAAGTTACAGCTTAAGCATTAGCAGCCTTAAATAATGATAAATCATCAAATGTTGGTAATTTATTTAATATGACATCGAAACCTGGAATAGTTTTGTAAATCAAGATGAACAGATCAAGTTTTCTTTTGAGAACACTCGAGTTTTACCTTCAGCACACTGTGATGTCAATACATCAAACTTCAACACTGCTAGTATATTAAGTGTTGGTGATAAAATTTTTAATTGGCATTATGAGGAACCTGTGACTTCAAGTTTATATACTGCCCACTAACACACATGCAGAATTTATTCTTTTTTTTGACATTCTAAGGTCTATCTAACAGGAAAACAGTCCATTCTTCCCATCAGTTACTTAGGTGAAGGCCAAGAATGCATGCTATTTGACAGGATCTCAAAGCTAGAAATTATGTTACAGCTGAGAAGGAAACTCAGCTTTCTGGAAGAATTCAGAGGAGCTCTGGAAAGTCTCGAAACATTGGATTTCAAAGATAATCTGTTTTTACAACTTAAAAGTCACTCTGGTAGTTTTCAGATATGTTTAAATGTTTTCAGCTTTTTTTTTTTTTTTCCCCCTTACTCTGAGGTTTGTTGGACATGTGCTGAGATTTTATAGTTTAAAGGACAGTGACTATAAAATGTTTTAAAGCTCTCTAAGAAACAAATATATTTTAAAAATAGTATTTCTGTTAAATGTGTCATATAAAGAATACATGAAAAAATGATGTGAGTTTTATTAGATCTCACTTGTGATGGCCTGCTTTTTCATTTGTGCAATGCATCTATCCAAACTTGTGCCAATAATATCTTATATGCCAAAGCTTACACCATCACATACTGCACTATCAGACTTACACCATTATTCTCATGTCTCTCATAGCAAATGAAATGAATAGTAATTTATTTTCTTGAATTGGGTGGAGAAGTATGTGCACAGAGATAAATAAAACCATCTCAGTCACTAAGTCCCGATTGTAAGCAGTTCTGACCTCTCAATGTTAGAAACTGTGAGCATAGAATGACCAGTAACTTAAAATGTTTATATGGGGAGATATATATGATTATTTCAGGGACATGCTAGAAGTATTACAATATTTTGATTTTTTTTCTGTTATATCAGGAGCTTGACTTTTCAATGTAAGCAGCGCATAGCATGCTTCACACTTAAAAGGAGTTTTAAAGTTCTCAGATACGGTAGCCAATTGCACAGAGGATACAAAATACAACATATTTAAAACCTAGTATATTACCCTCAGCAGCTAGATGCTCATTAGCCTCTGAACATAGACAGTTTGCAAACTGAGGGAACCACTACCTCATTGGTTCTGATGAGTTCATATTTTCAGAATATCTATGTCTAATAATGACCACTTACAACTACCTTTTATAAGAAATAAAAAATGTAATTCCAGAGACCAAGATGTCAGCCTAAAACATAGGCTGGCCAAAGTTGAATCTTAGAAATAAAAGAGCTACTGGAAGGTACTACTGATATAAGGGTAACTGTTGTTTTCTTTGTGAGAATGCTGGTAACTGATCCTGCATAGGCATTTCCTAAAACAAGGAAATGTCTTTCTTTTGTTCTAAACAAGATACTTGTATGGTATATTTTTTAAAGTATTACATTCTGAACTTGAAGATGAATTTCACTAAGTATTCCTTGTGCGAAAGGTCAGCAAAAAGGAACTTTTATGAGACAGATATAACAGAATTCAATCAGGAATCTAGCAGCCATCATAATTAGGGAGTTTTAAATTACCATTGGTCTTTACAGGCCTTGTAATGGTAAATCAACTTCCCTTGTGTTTGCTATATAATTATGTCAATATTATTTTATATTCTACAATAGAACTATCAAAAGACAACGTGAAAAGTTGTGGGAGCATGTGCAGGTTTGTTAGATTGTAAGGTAGTGAGATCTCCTGGGGTCTGATCCTACACTTAGTGCAAAGGGACAAACTTCGAAGCTTATGTACCTAACACTGAAAGCTTTCAGCAGAAAGTGGTATCCATGTGTATGGTGCTGCAGGACCAAGTACATATTTAGCAACTGAATATACTCAGCATCTGCTGTTAAGCTGAAGAAAATGTGAAGAATGTCTTTTCAGATCTCTATCAAAACTTTGAGATATTTGTAGTATCACAGCCACATCCTCTTGAGTGTTTTCATATTCAAATTCTGAATTGGAGTCAGATAAGGTAACTATGTATTTGAGTTGCCTTAAAAGGAAGCCACAGCAATGTAAGAGAGAATGTCCTGGTAATTCAGTGGGTGTCTGTCCATCACAAGGGAGTTTTAGCAAATGAAGTGGTAATACCAGATTTCATGGGAATGTTCCCATTAGCTCTATGAAGACACAAGACCTGATTTTAATATTTTGTGATCAATGAAGAAGCTTTGTTGCATACTCTGTATGATCAGAGCTTTTCTGGAAAAAAACCCAAAACCCAACCAAACAAAAAAACTCCCAAACCCAAGCAACAGTGAAGGAAATGGAGAAACTTCAGTGCAGGCATGAGGAGAGCAGAATCTGCTTTGGTTTTTATAATAACCTTTCACTAGGCAAGAAGAAATCCTGTGATTTTAGTGGAGTTTCCTGCAGTCTCTAGCTCCTGGTGTTATTAGCTGTCTACTGAATATCTAGGAAACAAAGATAGCAAGATGCTTAACCAGCTTTAACAACCATAAAGTGTTTTTTGGTACTATGCAAACCTAGGGCTGAAGCCCTAGGGTATATCCAACTTAAGCCATATTGTAGATGACAACCTTTGTCACTGGTGTGTGCAATAGTGCATGTATTATATATATCTTATCCACTTTTGACTTTTCTGTACCATTTGTTAATTACTATGAGATTTTTTTTCTAGGTAAAGGATACTGTAAAAGTCCCAATTGTGTGTTCATAATGCTTTAACAAGGATACCTATCATGATAGCTGCCTGAGCGTTCAGCATATCAGGATACCTTAAGTTAGGGAGGTTATAATAGACATCTGTACAGACCTCCTAACAGCGTTACGAAGAATATTGTCACTGGTACATGAAGCATTAGTTATTATGAGGAAACATTATTATGAACTTAAATACAATGAAAATGTGCTTATTTAAAATTGGATATAAGAATTCTATAAAAAATAAGCATCAAAGGAAGCATTCAACCTACCAAGCCTGAGTAGTTACCCAGTAAATTGTCATTCCTATTCAAATTCACCCAGCATATCTGTATCAAAAACTCAAAAAATATACAGTAGTTATAGTAGAGGTTCAAACCCTTCTATTGCATTTCTTTGGAGATGCTCTGCTGCTTGTTGCCTGTACTCTATACCGTATGGTAGGTGAGATACAGTACAGTGAGATACAGGTTTTCAAAAAACAGTTTAGCCTAAAAAGTTGTGATAAGCAGGTTGTCTTTTCTTTGTAGACCAGAAATCTTCCATTATTAGTTTTTGTCTTATATATTGAAAGCATCTTGTAAAGGAACTTACTATACTGAGTTATACTGAAATGAGAGCTGAATTCTCTACTCAGATCTTTGAAGGGAGCTTCAAAGTAGTTCTTGTTCAAATTATGGTCCAAGTAAGAAACTAAGTTTTATGGCATGTCCCTTTTATTTTTGAATCCAACTCTTCCAAGATGAACACATCTGATTAACTTTAAACGTGAGTGACCCTGTTATAGGCATGAAGATATTTACATATTCCAAACTAGTTGGCTCTGCAAGATATTTAAAACGTTGTGAATTTTGATCTTTTCATGGAGCGCTTGTTTTTTCCTGCTTTCTCTACTATTTTATTAGCCTCCAAGTAATCCACTGGGTTGGTTTTAGCTTTCCCAGTGTTAAGACTTGCATTGATTTTCAGCCATTGAAAATTTATATCTTTATATGTGCACTGAATTTTAACTGTTAAAATAACTTAATTATAAAAGTCTGAATGAATAATTCCTTCTGTTTTAACAAACCTAGATTGATGCCCTTATTATATATAAAAGAATAATAATTCTAGTACTTGAACTATTCTAGCTGTACTTGATTCTATCTTAAATAGAATACCTCACAGTAAGCAATATTTGTATCACTTAAAAATCAAATCCCATTGATTTCATTTGATTATGTGTAGCAAGAGTTTCAGGAACAAAAGAGAGACTCAAAAGAAGAGTTGAACAGCTATGGAATCAGTGCTTGTCTTGTTCAGTTGTATTGATATTTTAACAACTTGGATGTAGCAGAGAGTACTTTGTCAGATTGCTCATTGGAGTGGGAAGTAGAAGTAGTTGTAACATGCTTGCATTTTTTTAAAAGTGCAACAGAATGTGGTAAGTTTTTATTATGAAATTCAGGTGAAGAGTTGTGACTGAGTAAACCAAAATGAAAATTAGCTTTTATAGCAATTTAATTCACAAGAAATAGTTTGAAGGCCTTCTGCAAACCTTCATTTGAAGGCCTTTTCCTGCAAATGTTCATTTGAGTAGCTGTAATTTACATAGTAATCCTATTAGGAATCATTGAGCTCACTTGCATGAGTGCTGACAACTTACTTGAGAATGCTTTTTAAAATGTATAGTAAAAAACAGGGGAAAGAAATAATTCCAGCTGTCCAAGGACAGAAACATTTTCCTTAGTCTCTGAATTTAATCTGAATCATTGGTAGCCTTCATGTTCTGTGCTTGGCTGAGAACCTGAGCAGATCCAGGTGTAAAAGCCACAGTGGTATACAACAAATTGCCACAAAGTCCAATAGGACTGAGGATACCCACTGTCTGGAAAGCAAGCAGGAGTAATGGCTTCCTCAGGGACGTGTAAGGTGGTGGTGTAGACTGCTGGTTAAGTAAGAATGTCTGGACAGATGTTTCTGAAATATAATTTGTCATAGTGCTAAGAGTGGAAGACTAAGGTTTTGAATCAGCTGTATAGGGTATAAGATCTGACTGTCTCCTGGACAGCTAAAAAGAAGAATGTTACTTTTGACCACTTTTATTTCTTAGGATTGTCATTTTTGGGCACGGTCCAGAAGACTACAAAATGTTTTAGTTAATAACACCGACTTCAGTGAAAGCAGATGGATTTTGTCTTGTCCTATGAAATGTTTCACTTATCACATTAGCATTGTTTTCTCTTATTTGCTTTTACCAGGAGTTATTTCTTTGTTCTCTTGATAGTGTTGTGTTTCTGCCCAGAGGATGACCTTTGTTATGTGATGGGCAAACAGAACAGTGTGGTGTCTGTGTGCAGTGTACTAAATAATCAGAAGTGGGTGTTGCCTGCTATTGGCGTTTTCCCAGGGTAAATTTTTCTCTTTTAATGGTACAGCATTTCTGTGGCTTAAGTTAGTGAATCTTCAGGGGGCACTCATGAGCAAAGGCTATAAAGTGAATTGTTAACATGCCATTTTCCTCACAAATTAATCTAGCACAAATTTTTGAATAACTGGAACCCATCAGTAGGCTTTTACATGCTAGATCTTTAGGACATGACATTTCTTCCTGACTGATGTTGCTGAAGGTTGCCAAGAGGTGTAAGAGTGTGTGACACTCTAGTAGGAGTAGTAAGGAGTGGTAGGTCCTCTAAGGTAAGTGGAGTTATCCTAAAGGTCTTCAACATAGCGATCTGAAAATAAAAGAAAGATCTATCAGGCTCAAAGTCCACCTGAGCAGGAGCTGTGGTACAAAGCCAGGTACCTGGTGAGTCAAGCTGCTAAAACCATGGACTTTCCTGGCTGTATCTGTTCAGCTTTTAATAGGTGAGCTTGAACTGTCTTTAGTTCACAGAACCAAGTGTTTTAAGCCAGTTGTATTTACAGTGTCTATAAGGGCAGAGCTCTAGGGAAAGCTCATTTCCAGTTTGGTTCAGGTTTACTGACCTGAAGCAGTGGTGGCTCTTCAAACTAGGACCACAATGTGAACCACTGCGTAGGTAGTTTGGGTACTACTGTGAATTACAAACTATATGTGGCAGGATAATATATGATACAGCCTTCGAGACCATATCTCAAGGATGTTGTAATCTGAAGGTGATTTAGAGTGTTGTGTATGGGATGTGGGGACAGAATGGAACCTTCTATAAAAAGGAAAATTGTGCTAAAGAAGTTGGGAAAAGGAGATTGGGTTCTGGGTAGCTGAAAGTAAAACAATAACAAGAGGCAAGAAAGGGTGATGATTTTGTACAAATGGGCAAGGAAAGATATGAGGAAGCTAGAAAAATGGCATATTGCACTCTTAATATGGAAAGAAAGATAAAGATACTATTGAGACAAATGAGAAAAAAATGGAGACCATAATTGTTTTAGAAAGAAGAGCAGTAGCTTAAGGTTGTAAGCATTAGACTGGCATTGAAGAGATATAGTTAGTTCCTAGTTCTTGAATGACTTTGGACAGATCTGTAAATCTGTCCTTGTCTTGTTCTCTGTCAATGTGGATAATAATATTTCTGTATCCCGCAATAAAATTATGAGAATAAATTAATCTGTAGTTGAGGTACTCAGCTACTATTACTGTAGGGTCATGTAAGTGCTGAGGTGGATGGGTTAACCGATCACAGAGAGAGAAATTAAACCTTCAGACGAGGAAGGAAGAGATAAAAGATTTGGAGTAGAAACTTGTTGTGAGTGCTAAAAAGGTTTTGTTTTGAAACAACAGAACAACTCTTCTTTTACTCTTCTATGCAGCCCGGAAATTGCCTGCAGCACAGAAATCTTTCAACTGTCTGGGCACATCAAGGGTAATTTAAGAATTTTGGTAATTTTATTTATTTTTTTTTTTACTCAAAAAACTTTGTTTCCTTGCTTAACTCAAGGTATTGTGTCAAATTATTACTATTGAATGACAATTTTATGACTAGTCAACTTGCTGTGAGTTCAATGCTGACCCTGCTTAGAGCAGGAGATAGGACTAGTTGACCTTCCAACTGAAGTCCCTTCCAATCTGAATGATTTTTATGATTCCATCTAGAAATGGAGAGTGTCTGCTGTCCAAGTACAGTTGTCACCTGCAGCCATTCTGATTTACGTCTCATTTGCTCTAATACATGTATGTAACAACCTTGATTTTCCTGGAAATACTCTGAATTTTCATCACTGTGTGTGAGGCCAATGTCATGTCCTATATTGTTCTAGTGCATCTTATTTTATGTGAACATTGCACTTTTGATTCTTCATATTGAACAAGTATTAGGTCTTTTTTTAAAAGCTCTGCATTTCACATGAATTCTCATCCTGAAGATTTGAATAGCATCCCTAGTGCTGATGGTAGCCCTAGGATGAAACTAACTTCTGAGTTAAAGGCTGAATGGATCACTAGTGTCACATGTTAGCCACTCTTGAGTGAGGACAACTTTGATATATAGTACTAGAAGTTATGTGGTTTTGTTAATGTTCTTTTCCAATATTTTCTTTCCTAAATGCTGTTCTCCGTAGTTGTTATTAACATCAGCAATGTATTGTATTTTCTGTTCCCATATAGAATTACCTCCCTTGAGTGATAATCTCTGCTGGAGACTATTATCTCTTATATTTTTCCTGGAGATTCCTCTGAACAGTCCATGGGATATTTACAGTGTTGAGAAAGGAAATAGTGGTCTTTACCAGTGTATCAGTATCTCCCAAATGGATTTTTTTTTTCCTCTTAACAATACAGAAGTTACTGAGTTGCACTGTTCCTGAAAGGAAGCAGGCTAGCTCCACAACACCAAGCTTTATGTAGGATTAGTAAGGAAGTATAATGCATACATTTTAAATGATTGTTTGTTTTAAATGGTGAATGGGATCTTTCTGGTGTAGAAATATTGGAAATTTTAATCAAATAAGTCACATTATTTAACCTGCTTGCTAAACAGAAGCCATCTGCAATCCTAGCAACAAAACAGGTCAGCAGAAAATTGTTGCTTCATCTTTTTCTGTTTGTTAGCTCAACATGTTCCATTACGAAATACTGTTCTTAAGCTATCTTGTGAGTAGGCCAAAACACATATGTGTGTGGGAATGATACCAACAATCCCCTGCTGAAAGGAAAATAATCCTGTAAAACATCCCAGAACAGCCCCGACACAGCTCAGTGGCTTCAGGCCATGCCCAGAAGGTGTTCAGATAGGTCTTGGTTTTAAATCTGTTTAGGCAGATGCATGAACTAAGCATTGTGCACCCCAACTTATACCTTCAGAATGATTAACAGGACTTGTTCCTTGCCCACTTTTTATATTTTGAGACTTTATGTTTTCTTCCAGCTCCCTTGGGTATTTTTATTATTTAGTTTTATGAACCTGTTGAAATAGTTTCATGTAGATGCTCACAAAAGACAAAAGGCAAGAAACAAATATTTCTACAGAAGATTTTTAAAAAATAAGC
Organism: Antrostomus carolinensis; assembly: GCF_000700745.2. Taxonomy (NCBI): domain Eukaryota; kingdom Metazoa; phylum Chordata; class Aves; order Caprimulgiformes; family Caprimulgidae; genus Antrostomus; species Antrostomus carolinensis. The sequence goes on along the minus strand of NW_010301254.1, from coordinate 2,249 downwards.
CCCACAGAACCCCACATAAAAGCAAGTGCATCAGTATACCTAAACATAAAAAAGTAATACTGTGCAACTTATAGCATTTTCAAAAACTGTGTTATTTCACTGAGCCTGAAATTTACACACTGTGAGAAATTTTAAGAAACTATTGCAACTATCTCTAGTCCTCAATATCCAGTAAAGCTACAACTGTTTCAAACCCATTCATTATTCTGGCAGAACTGCCTCTGAAATACTCTTAAGCATACAGTGTATGTATAGTTTGCTCAAATCTTAGGCAAAGGTTAAAATACTATTATTCTGGTGAGAAACTTCTCATTGATTTGGAGGTGAGCTCCTGCTGCTTGTAGTAGTAGAGTTAAGAAACTTCAGTGCCATGTCTAATCTCAGGAGTACAGAATTTCCTGAGAAGTAGGGCTTTTTCAGAGAACATCTTGATCTTTAGAAAGCTAGGCTGATTTTGAGTGTGTGTGCATGTAGTGTTTATAAATAAATGCAAACTTATTAAGCTTAGGGTAAGGTTTTGGGGTTTTTTTAGGCAACACTGAATGTGAAGCAAAGTTCATCAAGAATACCTAAGGATGTTTCTCAGCCTTTCAAAGAAAGATAAGGATGATGAAGTTTAGGGGGAAGGAAGGTAATTTTTATTTTTAAGTGAGAACTGCTGAAAAATGGGATGGGTCTGAAGGCAGACTAAACTGCAATGTGGTGCTGGAATTTCACAGGAGCCTGCAGATAAAAAGGGTTGAGTTTTGAAGTAGAAATTGATTAATACACTGAAAACAGCACATGAAAATGGGATTTAGGAATGGCCAGAGAAATGACCTTGGACCACTTTCCTAAGTGCTAGTAAGAAGCAGTGACTAGGATGAGGCAAATATAAAAGTAACTTGTATTTTAAATTTGCAGTGAAAAAAATGTGGAAAAATACCTTTATTAATGTTTGTGTGAAACCCTGAATAACATTCTGTGATAACAATGAACAATGCATTCATTAACATGCACATCGTTGAACGCACAGCTATTCAGAGTGAGCTCATGCTGTCACAAAGACCTTGTTCTGAATGGGAACCTCATGGTTTCAACAGCTTCCTGGGCAGCCAAGCTTGGCAGAGTTTGACTTTTTCCACCTGTTTAGTTGCTGAGTTATTTGGAAATGAAAAATCTAATGGCAAACAGCAGTAAGCTCGAGAGAGTGAAAAGAGATTGAGTTTGAAAATCTGGACAACAGCTCATTGTATCTATTTTATTCACTGTACTAGATCTGGAGTGTTCTCTTACTTCCTCCATAGCGTTGCTATGCATTCATCCTGCAGAGTTAGAAGCATCTCACTGTTGAATGCAATAATCTCCTCCTCTCTCTTTTACCCTTGTACTTGCCTTACAGTGTATTCTATCATCAGTAATAGATACTATGCTTCTGGGCTTTGAGTTACAAGTCTTGAAGTGAAAAGAACTAGCTACTGTCCCTGGACAGAGTGCCATTAGCGTTTGTTAACCTAGCCTGGTGGGGGTTGTTCTTGTTGGGTAGAAAGGTAATTTGTGTTTGCCCTTCCTTTTAACTTGGGGAATTGCAGTTGGGTCGTCCCAACTACTTTTTTTTGCTGAAGGAAGCCAAATGTGTTATTGCAGGTTTCAGCATATGCAGTCCTAAGGAACTCTAGGAATTTAGATCATGTAACCAGTTTTGCTTGGGACCTTCTAAATCTTTTCTTTTTAACCTGGTGTTTGCTAACATGCAGGAGTATACCTGACAATTGAAAGGATCAAGAGGAGTGTGTGGTATGGATCTGTTTCATGTTTTAGATGACGTATTCAGACTATTTATTCTTGCATTGGCTTTACTAACGCAAAGTTAGTAAACTTGTTAGTTGATGCCTAATACACTGAAGTCAATGGGAAAACTCACAATTATGTTAGTGGACTCTGATCAGCCTTCTGAATTTTTTGTTTTTGAAGTCATGTGTGATAAAAGATTCAGGAATAAAACTCTGTATACTATTTAGGTATTCAGGATGGTGTACATAAAAATATGAAAACTGCAAGATATCTCATCAGAAATAACATTTTGAGAGTTTTCCCAGAGACTGAGGTGCTAGGTGCACATCAACGTTATCTTCATGCATAAAGTTTGTGGTTTATTTCTTTGCCCCATAAAACAATGCCATAGTGTGATGGCTTCAAATAAGAGCTTTTATGGTCTTCTCAGCTACAGGTGAGTGTAATTTTGTGGTGGGTTGACCCTGGCTAGAGGC
>NW_010301253.1:12500-14328 GCF_000700745.2 Antrostomus carolinensis | reverse complement strand
TCGGGCTGGGGCCGAGCGTCCTGGGCTCCGCGCGATGAATCCGGTCGGAAAGTTTGCGGGATGTTGTCCTGCCTCGGTGAGCACTTACTCGGCTTCCCAGGTCCCCGGGACGCTCTCTCTTCGCAAACCAGCGGATATATAAGCGCTCGCTTCGCCGAGCTCTGCCGAAACATTCCCTAAAAGTCATTTGGTTCCTGGGAGGCGACTTCTGGTTTTTAGCGGAGTTTCGTGCGCTTTGAGTGCACTCGAGTTTTGCCGTTTGCTCAGCATAATCCCCTTTCTCATCTCGGTAAACGTATTTATTTTTTTCTTCCGATATTATTTCTACTTCCTCTTGAAGTTTGGAGCAGGAGTTGGAGAAAACGTTAGGTTTTTATTTGTCTTTCATCGGCCTCCTATGAAAGAATTTGGAACTTCTCAAAGTGAGCAGAGAAAGGAAAAGCTGAAATGGAAATTGTCTTGCTGGGAAAGCAGGAAAGGATTTTTCTCATCTTCACTTTGTATGAGAACATCTTTTGACGTTCGCTGTCTTTTTTTTGTTTTTAGTAGACGGAACAGATCGAAACACTTACAAGTATCTTTTTTAAAAGTAGCCGTTTTCTTCTGGTGTTACTCTTTTGATCTGATTTTGCATTTCATTTCAAATGAAAGGGAGTAGGAGTGTGAGAAAGGAATGTTAACTGAGCAGCTTTCCTGCCTGTTGCTAAAGGATGTACTCGGAGTAAGTTGGATTTCGCCTGAAATGATGGCATGGAAGTGGAGCTTTTGTTTAGTGTGCATGGCCATCGTAAGTTAAATAAGTAAATAACGTTTATTATTTTTTTAAAATACCGACCGGTTTTCTACAAAAAGCAGTGTGCTTTCCTATCAGATCTGTAGGAGCCTCCCCCGCCCTTCCCTAGTCATGGTGCTAGGTTATGGCTGGCTTACATGGTTAGACGATAAGTTCTGAGCGAGTTGTCTAGAGGGTGTGTTTCGTGATGGTGTTTCAGGGTTCAGAACGCTGTAATCGTATTAGCACTGAGCTGCCCTCCGCCTTGCCGGGGTCCCCAGCCCTGGCAGCAGCTTCACACTCACTCCAGCAAGACAGGGTGGGTGAGCTGCGGCCAGGACGACTTTGCATTCTATGCCTTGAAATTGCAAAACAAAACCTCGAAATTCCAAACGCTCCTCTCTTCTCCTTTCCTCCTGTGAATGCAGGTTTGCTAATTCATCTGGAGTTTTCGCAGGGTTCAGGCAAACGCAGCATCGCCAGCGCCTGAGACACTTGCAGTAAGGTACTTACTGCTGGGTAGTATTTTGAGCGAATGAAGAGAGTGGCTCCGTGGAAATTTCTTGTATCTGATTTGAATTCTGGTTTGTTAAAACTTTCTGCTATGGTTTCATATCTAAAAATCAATAGGAAAAAAGTTTCTCAGGCTGCAACAGCACGTAGTTTTTTTGTTTTTTTGTTTTTTTTTTTTACTGCTCTCTCTTTTTAAAGTTCAAAACTCCTGCAGTTCGCTCTTACCAGGAAGACTTTCCACCTAAAATGTTATTTTGGTGTAGTCGATGGATAAGTAAGTTTACCCTCGTAAAATCCTGTGCATGTGCCCGTTTGATAAAGTTCGTACTGGATTAACTAGAACAGCTCTCGGATTAATAGCAGAAATTACTTGCAGCGTAAATTATATTCAACAAGTAACTAATTACTGGTAGGAAGTGGGCAGGAGATTGTGGGATTATTTCTTTTTGTTAATAACTCCAGCCACTTTCACGACATTCTAGAATTTTGTATTTTTTTTTAGTTGGTTAGAATTGCATTCCCAATCGTAAAAGAATATTCTTG
>NW_010301253.1:0-7500 GCF_000700745.2 Antrostomus carolinensis | reverse complement strand
TGGATTATCTGAAACAAATGATCATCTAAAACACAGGGATTGATAAAACTCCCTTGTACAGTTTTAAATGTTGCTTTTGACTTATTTTTGTGAAGTAGAAATATTGATCTATGTTCATGTACAATTGTAGTTTATTTTAGAGTGGTAGATAAACAGTACTCTTAAATAAAATGTCCTGCAGAATTTTTTTGTATTACTGTTTGGTTCCTAATCCATCATCTTTTGATGTTTTAGGAGACACAGAAAAGGGTCAAGCAAATCGAACCACTAAGAACAAGGACGCCCATGTCTGTGGCAGGTGCTGTGCTGAGTTCTTTGAATTATCAGATCTCCTGCAACACAAGAAGAATTGTACTAAAAATCAATTAGTTTTAATTGTGAATGAGAATCCAGCTTCTCCTTCTGAAACCTTCCCTCCTAGTTCCCCTTCTGATAATCCTGATGAACAGATGAATGACACAGTTAATAACACAGATCAAGTAGACTGCAGTGACCTTTCAGAGCATAACAAACTTGACAGGGAAGAATCCATGGATGTGGAGGCTTCCAGCATTAACAATAGCAGTAGCAGTTCCAAGAGTGTCAACAATAGTATTACAAGCAGTAACAGCTCCACAATGGGTACCTCAGCTGTAACAACCTCTCTACCTCACATAGGGGATCTGACAACGTTAGGCAACTTTTCAGTGATAAATAGTAATGTAATAATTGAAAACCTTCAGAGTACTAAAGTGGCAGTAGCACAGTTCTCGCAGGAAGCGAGATGTAACGGCGCATCGAACAGTAAGCTTGCTGTCCCTGCCCTGATGGAGCAACTGTTGGCATTACAGCAGCAGCAGATTCATCAGTTGCAACTGATTGAACAAATTCGTCACCAAATATTATTGTTGGCTTCCCAAAATACAGACATGCCAACGTCTTCTAGCCCTTCTCAAGGTACTTTACGAACATCTGCCAACCCCTTGTCCACATTAAGTTCCCATTTATCCCAGCAGCTGGCTGCAGCAGCTGGATTAGCACAAAGCCTTGCTAGTCAATCTGCCAGCATCAGTGGTGTGAAACAGCTACCCCCTATACAGCTACCTCAGAGCAACCCTGGCAACACTCTAATTCCATCCAGTAGTGGCTCTTCTCCAAATATTAACATACTGGCAGCAGCAGTTACAACAGCGTCCTCGGAAAAAGTGGCTTCAAGTATTGGTGGCTCACAGCTCAGCAACCCACCAGTATCAGCATCATCTTCACCAGCTTTTGCAATAAGCAGTTTATTAAGTCCTGCATCTAATCCACTTCTACCTCAGCCCACCCCTAGTAACTCTGTTTTCTCCAGTCCCTTGTCCAATATTGGAACACCTGCAGAGGATTTAAACTCCTTGACTGCCTTGGCACAGCAAAGAAAAAGCAAGCCACCAAATGTAACTGCTTTTGAAGCAAAAAGTAATTCAGATGAGGCATTCTTTAAGCATAAATGCAGGTTCTGTGCTAAAGTGTTTGGGAGTGACAGTGCCTTGCAGATTCATTTACGTTCTCACACTGGTGAGAGGCCATTTAAATGCAACATATGTGGAAACAGGTTCTCCACAAAGGGAAACTTAAAAGTCCACTTTCAGCGTCATAAAGAAAAATACCCTCATATTCAAATGAATCCGTACCCGGTGCCAGAGCATTTGGACAATATTCCTACAAGCACGGGTATTCCGTATGGGATGTCTATACCGCCAGAGAAACCTGTCACGAGCTGGCTGGACAGCAAGCCAGTCCTCTCCACCCTGACAACTTCTGTTGGACTGCCACTCCCACCAACGATTCCAAGCTTGACCCCATTCATCAAAACTGAGGAGCCTCAGCCAATTCCCATTAGCCATCCTTCCGCTAGCCCTCCCTGCTCTGTCAAGAGTGACTCGGGAACAGCTGATCCCACATCAAAAATTTCCAATGGACTTTCTGATGAGGTAGAGGCTGGTGCTTTGCCTACCTCAAATGGCAAAATGGAAGAAAACCCCCAAAACACAAGCGCCATCACCAACACGAGCAGCTCTGTGAGCTCACCGGCAGCAGACTCGGGCTCCAGCGGTGTCGCCACTTTTACAAATCCACTGATGCCTCTGATGTCAGAGCAATTTAAGGCAAAGTTTCCATTTGGAGGACTATTGGATTCAACGCCAGCATCTGAAACGTCAAAATTGCAGCAACTGGTAGAAAACATTGACAAAAAGGCAACTGATCCCAACGAGTGTGTCATTTGCCACCGAGTTCTCAGTTGCCAGAGCGCACTGAAAATGCATTATCGCACACATACCGGTGAGAGGCCGTTTAAGTGTAAAATATGTGGTCGCGCTTTCACGACTAAAGGCAACTTAAAGACTCATTACAGTGTCCACCGTGCCATGCCCCCACTGAGAGTACAACACTCGTGCCCGATCTGCCAGAAGAAATTCACCAACGCTGTTGTGCTACAGCAGCATATTCGAATGCACATGGGAGGGCAGATCCCCAACACCCCAGTGACGGAAAACTATCCTGAGTCAATGGAATCAGACACAGGATCTTTTGATGATAAGAATTTTGATGATATAGACAACTTCTCAGATGAGAACATGGAAGACTGTCCTGACAGCAGCGTGCCAGATACACCTAAATCGGTGGATGCATCGCAAGACAGCTTGTCTTCTTCCCCTTTGCCCCTGGAAATGTCAAGTATTGCTGCTTTGGAAAATCAGATGAAGATGATCAATGCAGGACTTGCTGAACAACTTCAGGCAAGCTTAAAGTCAGTTGAAAATGGGTCAGTGGAAGGGGATGTTTTGACTAATGATTCGTCATCTGTCGGTGGTGATATGGAAAGCCAAAGTGCTGGAAGCCCTGCTGTCTCAGAGTCTACCTCTTCCATGCAGGCCTTGTCCCCATCCAACAGCACTAATGATTACCACAAGTCACCGAGTATCGAAGAGAAACCAGTAAGAGCTTTACCAAGTGAGTTTGCCAACGGTTTGTCTCCAACCCCTGCTAACAGTGGTGCTTTGGACTTGACGTCTAGTAACACTGATAAAATGATTAAAGAAGAGTCTCTGAGTATGCTCTTCCCTTTCAGAGACAGAGGTAAATTTAAAAACACCGCATGTGACATTTGTGGCAAAACATTTGCTTGTCAGAGTGCCTTGGACATTCATTACAGAAGTCATACCAAAGAGAGACCGTTTATTTGCACAGTTTGCAATCGTGGCTTTTCCACAAAGGGTAATTTGAAGCAGCATATGTTGACACATCAAATGCGAGATCTACCATCACAACTTTTTGAGCCCAATTCCAGTCTCGGCCCTAATCAGAACTCTTCGGTTATGCCTGCTAATTCACTGTCATCGCTTATAAAGACTGAGGTTAACGGCTTTGTGCAGAGCTCTCCTCAGGATAGCAAAGAAGCACCCTCTGGTCTAGTTGCTTCGGGGCCACTGTCCTCCTCTGCCACGTCCCCTGTCCTGCTCCCCGCTCTCCCCAGAAGAACCCCCAAACAGCACTACTGCAACACGTGTGGGAAGACATTTTCTTCCTCCAGTGCTCTGCAGATCCATGAAAGGACACACACTGGTGAGAAACCTTTTGCCTGCACTATATGTGGAAGAGCATTCACAACAAAAGGCAATCTGAAGGTACTTTTTCTTCTTGCTTGTTTAATTTTCTCCTTGCTGGGGGTTTTTAATTTTTTACATCTGTTAATGTTGCAAGCAGTGGTACCTTTGGGTATCTGACAAATGTGTTTAGTCATCTCTGGTAGACCTAGATGGCCTCTTGAGTGCTCGTGGAGTTGGCAGCCGGTCCAAAGCATGAGCTGTTTTTGATGCTTAATTAAAACTCATCTACCAGCAAAGACTGTCTGTGTAGAGTGTGAAACGGAACAGCCAAATGATGGTAAGGAGTATTAATTAACAGAGAAATGTGTTTTGTAACTCACATGCCTCTTTAAGAAGTGAAAGGCTCTTCAATGTGCTGTTTTTCATAACTATCATGTAAGATGATGAGTGTTTAAAATAACTATTAACATAATTCTGGAACTAATGGGCATTACTTTAATTGATTATATAACTAACATTTCCTACTGATATGTGTTTGAAAAAGCAAATATACTTAAGTTTTAGAACACCAGTTGAGCACTTTACTGTGTACATTTTTCTGTTGACAGAGTATTTCTCTAGAGGTTGCTGCCAGTAATGTGAGATGAATAATTGCTTTCAGGCCATTCTGTCTATACATGAGGCTCTCCGATGAGCAATCAGTAAAGGATACTTTCTGCCTGTCTGAAAAGGACGTTTATAGGGTAAAGGGTGTCAAATACAATACTTACCATTGCAATGAAAGTGGACGTAGCAATTCTAGCCCTGAAAGCAGCTATCTGCAATTGACAGAATAACGCGAAGTCATTATAAACTAAATACATGTAATTAAAAAAAAAGAGTAACAAGCAATGTATTGTTCAGCAAGAAAACATGGTATTCTGGGTAATGGTGATGGGCTAATCCAGAAGAAGTTTATTTATTATTCCAGATGGGAAATTGAGCCCTTCATCCGCTACCTTTAGTGCCGTTCATTATATAACAAGACTGGATGTGTTCATAGACTGCTGCCTTCTCTGTGATCAAAATAAGTTTGAAATCCCTGTCAACCCCTATTTTTTGTTTGTTTGTTTCTTCCTTTCTTTCTTTTCAGGTTCACATGGGCACTCACATGTGGAACAGTACTCCTGCAAGACGAGGCAGACGACTTTCCGTTGATGGCCCCATGACATTTCTAGGAGGCAATCCTGTAAAGTTCCCAGAAATGTTTCAGAAAGATTTGGCTGCGCGGTCAGGGAATGGAGACCCCTCCAGCTTCTGGAACCAGTACGCAGCAGCACTCTCCAATGGCTTGGCCATGAAAACCAACGAGATCTCCGTCATCCAGAATGGTGGCATCCCTCCGGCACCGGGAGGCCTGGGCAACGGTGGCAGCTCTCCCATCAGCGGCTTGACGGGAAGCCTGGAGAAGCTCCAGAATTCAGAACCCAACGCACCTCTAGCTGGTCTGGAGAAAATGGCAAGCAATGAAAATGGGACAAACTTCCGTTTTACGCGTTTCGTGGAAGACAACAAAGAAATTGTAACAAATTAGAAAAAACTCCATAAATAACATTCCTGCAAATAGTGCAACCTAGGGTTGCTTTTTTCAAGCTGCAGGCTACAACATTACTAAGACTTTCTTTTGTACCATGTTCTACTTCTAGAGTTCTAAGAGAGCTTATTTATTAGTGATATAACCTTGCTTTGCAAACAAATGCAAGCATTAACTTTGGTCTCCTGTATTTTGAACTAAATACTAATCGACTAGAGTGCTGTAAACTTGCTGTAACATTTATGGCAGTTGCAAGTCTGTTCTGCTAGGTGATCTTATTCTGGCATTAACTTATTTTCTATATCCAGTTTAACATGAACTCTGGTATTGATGCGATGCCTCAGTGATGCATTAGATCTCTAATAAAAATCTGTATATAAATGTACACTTTGATCCTGCTGGAAATTTTATCAGCAAACACATTGTTTAATTTTTCCAAACAGAATTAAGAAAAGGACTGAAAGAATATAGACTGAACAGTGTGGGTCCTTTACACAGCTCAGTTTTTGATTTTTATTATAAAATTAAAACTGCTTTAATTTTTGTAGGTTTAACATTTTCCGTTTTGAACTGTTATTTGTATTGTGCTTTTTACTTGAGTCGTCTTAATGTTAATACGTTTCTGTACAGTAATAAGCACGCAGATTATTAGAGAAGATACTGAAGTGTTGTTTTGGTAGTTGAAACTGAGACGTAACATTTTGCCTTGTAGGTATATTCATTATAGAAAATGTGCTGGACTTTCACAATGCTGCTAAGTATGGCATCTTGAACAACTTCCGTGGACAACTGTAGATGCTCCTGTATATACAATAAGACATCACTTTCATTAAAATGTACATATGTTCCTTACAAGACCAAGCCCTACTCCTTGACCAAGGGAACAAGTATAGTGTTTGTTTATTTTGTATTAGGTATTGGGGGGGGGGCAGGGGGAGCCTTGGACTGTTACATGCACTTTTCTCGGAAAGTTGAAAGGAAAAGAGGTCCAGTTTCTTTAACATTTAATACTTACTAACAGCAGAGATACTGTAATTTTACTCGAGTAATCAAATACATTTTTGCAACAGATACAATTTTCTGTCTCTGTGTTTTTAAAGTGTACCTGTATGTAGTAATCACTTTGTATTGTTGAGCCTTTCCCTTGGTTAACAGTAACTGTCCAGCTTGTACGTGTGTGTTTATATTTGTAAGTATGGGTATACATATGTGTATTGCATATTAATTGCTAGTATATTTTTCATACGTCCTAATAGTGGGAAATTTCTCCTTAACTATTCAACTCTTTCTCCTCATAAAGTTGTAGATATTTTGGCATTTTTAATTTCTTTATAAAAAAAAAATGCTGCTAGTAAAGACCTTATTGAGCCTAAGTAAGTTTCCTTTGGAGGAAATAATTTATCACATTTAAGGCTTGATTTGGTTCAAATGCTTTATATTTGATATTAATTTTATTCTATGAGCGTGTATGTTTGTGGCATGCTTACGCTGCTATATCTGTGTTCAGATGTCCACTTGCAAGCCTCCATATATTACATGGGGTTTATAACTTGATTGTGAAAAAAAAAATTGCTTTGGCCTTGCACATGATTTGGCTTCCCTTATGCACCTGCAATGATCATTAACCTCAGTGGAAGTTCGGGGAAACAGAATTCAGCCCAATATTTTCATCCAGTAGAGTTTAATCTCCTCACATGATTATTTATGAAAAATAAGTCAGTTTGGCTGCCCTCAAAAAAACCAACAGGAATAACAGATTTTATATTTGTCTGAATATATGTCTATTATAATTTTTTTTTTTTTTACAATTCCAAAATTCAGGTATTTTGTGTTACAGGATTTTCTTTAATGTCAGTGTGGGGGGAGTTGCCTGCCTTTTTAAACAAGAAATAATCACTTTGCGCTTCCCCCTAGTAGCTCGAGTTGTAAATTGGGCATCACAGAAGATTTAATGCTGAAAAACTGGGATGAGAAATACTTTTCTTGAGTGAGGACTTTTACCCTTCGTATGATTCTGAATCCTTAGTAAAGTATTAATGCTGTAGCCTGAATACCTCTTGGACTTAACGTCTTGAGAACTTTTTTCCTGTTCCAATGTGACAATTCCTCTGGTACATGATAAGCGTTTTTGTTAACGTGCGAGTTGTATGCTAGAGCCAGCTGGCTCGTCAATGTGAATATTTAAGAATTTCAAGTCACATTTTGGTCTCGGAAAAGGGTAAATTAAACGGATTTTTATTATTTTATCAATGAAATACTAACTAATGCTCCTTTTAAACTGAGTTTAGATTTGTGCAACAGAAAAGCAACAGAGTCTTTGGGTGCCGAGGACCTGTCAGCCCCGCCAGGGAATGGGCA
>NW_010301252.1:595-4692 GCF_000700745.2 Antrostomus carolinensis | reverse complement strand
CCTTTCAATCCCCAACATTCTGTGATTCTGTAATGATTTATATGCTTCCTCTCTTTTTTTTTTTTTTTTTCCTAGAAATTTTTCTAGAAATGATGACAGGCTAACAATAACAGAAATTCTTGTCATGTTAAAAAGTACAAAAATCTCTCAGGTGAATTTTGCAGATGGTTAGGAAAAAGATTAAAGATAATAACTTATGATATTTCTTTTCAGTCTATTTGTTTTCATGTGAATCTATCTAATGTGCATACAGCATAATCACAGACCTCAAAATCCTAACATTTTTCATTCTGCCTTGCAGCAACTTTACAGAAAGAAACCAGGACTGGCTGTTACATGTGCAAAGGTACCTCAAAATATGGACAAGAATAGATACAAAGATGTTCTGCCTTGTGAGTATTAAGTACAGGCTTTCTACCTATTTTGCTTTATCCTCTAAATGATAGCTTATAAAACTGCTATCTTGAACTTCATAATTAAAGATTTCATTATATAATCAAAGTAGTATGATTGTTCATTTTATTTTCTAGAAGGTTATCTATTTTGGTTTGTATTCTGCTGTTTGTGTTTCTGCAATTCCTATTTTTTTTTACTTAATAGAAGGGAAGCATGCCCTTTAATTGCTAATTTGATTCCTTTTTTTATTATTTTTTTGTGTGCAGATGATGCCACTAGGATAATATTGCAAGGAGATCAAGATTACATTAATGCAAATTACGTGAATGTAAGTCATACTGAGACCTGTATTTGCCCACTTTCTGTATTACAATAGCAGACTAAATTTAGCCTATTTAAGGAATGGGGGGGTTCATTTTATATTTTTGGGATTTGTAAATTTTAAAAATGTAAAGATTCATAATGTGAAAGATGAAGCATCTCTTGTGAAACAAGTGGCCATCCCGATACACAGTAGATGCAAGCATGTGGTATATATGCTGTAACATGTGCAGAGTCTTTAACCAGTAAAAGTTGTTTTACCTTTCCATATAAAGCAAATGCTGAGGTTGTCTTCTATAGCTTAAAATGTAAGCCTTTTTCCCTCTAAAACCATTTATGGCCTACCAACTATGCTGTAAAGGGTCCAGAACATAAATAAGAGCCTTCATTTCCCTAATCATGTGTGTAGGCTGGGAGACAGGGAGAAGAGGGGGAAAAAAATACTTATTGGTTTATGTCCAATATTTAAGTTAAACACCTAAATCACAGAATCAACTATTAACTTAGTGTGTCTAGTATCAGGCAATAAATAACTTTTGCTAGTGCGCTTTTGGTATAGCTTGCCATTATTCCTTACCAAATATTAAAGAAAACTTGAAAAGTTTTGCAGTTTCAAGTTTTCAAATACATTTTCACTATTAATCCTCTCTTCCTAGTTCAGTGTGAAGGACTATAGTATCTATCATATATTTAAATTAAATTAAATATTTAAAGATTTTTCAGTTCACAAATTGTGATCTTGATTGTCTTCTTACTCAGCTTACCACCTTAACCTTCCCTTAGCTTTGTTCGAATGTAATGCTGAATTAAAGAAAAATAGTACGTGAGTAGAGAGAGGAAGCTTTACATAGGATTTTTATTTCTGTTTATAGATGGAAATTCCTTCTGTGGGCATTGTGAACAGGTATATTGCTACTCAGGGGCCTCTTCCACACACATGTGCACACTTCTGGCAGGTAGTCTGGGATCACAAGTTGTCACTGATCATCATGTTAACAACTCTCACTGAACGAGGACGGGTAAGTGTTTAGGTTCTTTGTGTGATGAAGAAATGTACTATGCCTTTAGATTTTTTTTTTTCCCATTGTTATAATTAAATAACCCCAAAATAGGCCAGCTTATTCTGTGGAATCATTTTTCTGAAGGCCAGGCTTTCTGAATTACTTAGAAGAACAGATATTCTGCACATTTATTTTTTTTTATGCTTCTTTGAAAGCAAACGAACAGTCTGATAAACAGAAAGCACTGCATTGACACCAGTCTGCTGATCAGCCAGGTACTACCTGCTGTCCTTTTTCCCACCTGAGAACTGGACTCTATGTGGCAGTTGTTCTCCTAATGATTCAGCAGACATCTATAAGTGTTGAGCAGACTGGGCAAAACTTGCAGTCTGTCTTCAAACAAGAGTCTGCCGTTGCAGTACTTACTAGTTTTAGCATGCTGGTGGTCAGAATTTAACCTGCTTACTTTTATTTAAGTCTTACGCTCTTTCCTAGAATTGTTGTAATTATTTTAATTCTGTTTAAATTAATTCTAGCGTTCTATTAATTTTAGAATAAAACAGTGAAAATTAAAGCAGTATCTGGTATATTCTGTTGTACTTTGACTTAACATATCCTTTTTAGTTTTAAAGATTATTAATGTACATAAAGGGATTGGTTTTGAAGTTTTAGAAGCTGGAAACTGAAGAGGGTTTTCTTTTTTTTTCTTTTTTTTTTTTTTTTTTTTTTTCAAGAATTGGAGAAGATGATGACTCTTGTATGCTTTCACTGTAGCCTTTATCTATATTTCCTATGTGATCTGTCCTACACTATCTAATTTATCTGGCATGTCAGTCAAAAACCACTGTTTTTGGAAAGCAAGAGACTGCATATTTCAGGTCCTAAACAGCATGATGATTATGATGTAAGGAGGGGCAGTTAAGCAACAGAGTAATTCCTCATTGAAATGTATAGAAGAAGTGTGAAAGCTGAAAGGCAACAGATTCTAACCATGGTCAGGTTACGTAGCTATTCATGGAGACAGACATTATTGAACATCACCTGGTACAAAAATGCTCCCTTCATCTTTTGACTATATTGTAGTCAAAATAGCTTGTATTGAGGAGAAATGCAAGTTAATACTGATCTGTACTCACAGTACAGAACCTTCAAGGTGTTTTGTCTCTAACTTCTAACCATCCTGCTGGTACATTTATGCACTAGACACTCTGTTTTGTTTACTTTCAGAGATGTTTTACATTTGCCCAATTTATGGGTGAATTTTCGGGGATAGAAAAAGATGTATGTTCTTGCCGGAGTATCCGCATTGCCAAATGCCAAACCTTTTCCCAAACACTGGAGGTTTTACATTCTAGAATATCTCATTTCAGCGGTGTTAAGATTTGTATTATAGGATAAAAATTTCTTTTCATCTTTTTTTTTTTTTTCCACCCTGCCAGTAATGTTCTTTTTTTTTTAGACATGGAGGCAATATATTGGCTTAAATTTAAAGGGAACAGTATTTCAGAAAAAATACTACAGCAAAATTTTCAGGCATAATGGTTAAAATTTTTATTTCAAACCACTGAAAATTGAGCCCTAAGAAAGGTAGCATTAAGAAATTTTAACATTTCAAAATTTCCAGCTCTTGCCAGTCTATTAGTTTAAAAAGAAGTTATAGACAGAAGATTTTGCAAGTGGCACAAGCAGTGTTGATAAATTGATAAAGAATCCAAATTAACTAAAGCTGAAATACAAACATATTTGGGATATAAATTTTTGGGGTTTCTTTTGGAGCTACTAACACTTATTATTAAAATGTATAGGCAGTGACGAAGATGGTTATAGCTCATCTGTTTGGTCACACACAATAAATAACGTTTTCAGTACAGAGTCTGGGGAGTTGTGTCAAGATGGTTTTTTATGACTCCCTTGGATTTTTTTATAACTCAGCTGAACTTTTTCTTTAGTATGCCTTTTGCATAAGTCCAGTGGACTCATACTTGGAAACTACTTGGTTTATATTTGTTACATGGTGGTAATTATTTACAAAACTAGAGCTGCAGAAGTTTTAGAAGTATTTTTGCCTTAAAACACAAAATACAATCAAATAGAAGAATGAAGATGTTCTTCCCATCCAGTGAGTTCCTGTCAAAAACTGAAGTAACACATAGTGGTTAGTGGCCAGAAAACTAACACGTAAGTTGAAGAAACAATCTTTAGAAGGTAGCTAGGGTCATTTCATTACCTTCACCACTTGCTTTCAGGGTGAGAAGAGAAACCATTCTTATGAAACCAGTCAGACAAGTACCAGGCATGCTGAATTTCTTGGGAGTGCATGTTAAGGAGTGACAGCGCTCTTGGGTGTTCCTTTTCCTGATGTCTCTCTCTGTGCAGAAT
>NW_010301252.1:0-569 GCF_000700745.2 Antrostomus carolinensis | reverse complement strand
TTTCCCTCATCTGTGAGACTGCAGGGGCAGACTGGTTCACACTACTTTTTGCATTCCAGCATAATCTTACTTCTAGGTTTAAGAATAATTCAGGTTTGAAGGGACCTGTGGAGATACCTGGTCCATTCTTCTCTGCTCAAAGCAGGGGCAGCTTTCAAGCTCAAGCAGGTTGCACAGTGTCACAACAGTTAAGTTTTGGTTATTTCCATGGATGGAGATTCCACAGCCTCACAGGGCATCTCGTTTCTGTGCTTGACCATCCTCACAGAAATATTTTGCCAACGTCTAATCACAGTTTCCCTTTTAGCATCTTTTTTTCAGTCCCCTTTTGTCCTTTCATTGTTCACATGCAAGAAAAGTGTGTCTCTATCTTTGCTATAACTTGCTACTAGGTGGCTGAAGTTAGTTATAAATTCCCCCCCTTCACTTTTCTTCCTAAAATGGAATAAATCCATCTGTTTCTCCTACTACGTTATGCCTTGAGAAGTCATTTTAGCAATTGCAGGTAAGTACCAGACAGAAAGCATCTTGCATCCAATTTCACAGAATCACAGAATGTTAGGTATTGG
>NW_010301251.1:5818-8322 GCF_000700745.2 Antrostomus carolinensis | reverse complement strand
CCCAGCCCTATATTCAGGGACAGAAAGTGTGCGGAAACAGCAAAACAGGTCACATGGGTGGATGAGCAGGAGCACATAGGAAACAAAAAAAAAGGAAAAAAAAGCTTTGGCTTAAACAAAAAGAACAGGATGGCAACAACAAGAAGTGAAAGTGTCATCGAGGATTGAAATTCTGGGTCTAAAATAGGAAAAGTATACTACCAACTCTGAATTACAGGCGAAATGGTAGCAGCAACAATGACATGCCAAGTCAGATCACTGAGGCCACAATGGCAAGAAACAAAACAATGAGAAATGTCAGTTATACCCACTCGGTCAATTGGTTATGGTCCATACAATGGTAGGGATGTCATGACTGAATTCATATCCATTGTTAATTACTTTAATTAAATAAATGGGAACAAGAGAAAGACTTCTGTGCAAGGAGCAATTGTTTGGATACATCAGCCTAAGGGGGGAATATAACAGAATTGTACAAAGACTGGTGACATGACATAGGTGAAGGGGGAACAAGTGTTCACCATCTCTTCCCATAGAAGAACTAGATGCTAACAACTGGAGCTCGCAGATGTCAAATTCAGAACAAGGAGAAGAGATTTGTTTTCTTCATACACAGATAATTAAGCTGTAGAACACCTTGCTGCAGGACACTATGTAGCAAAAGTTTACCTGGGATCAAAAAGGGACTGGAGAAAAAGAAAGAAAGAAAAAGAATCCATCAGAGATTACTAAAGACGTCTCTGGTTGAAAAACACCCTGACCTGCAGACCACCGAAGGCCATCAAGTATTTGAAAATAGTCTTTCACCCACCCAAGCTAAAAAACACAGACCAAACAGCACCAAAAATGTGGTAAACTATAAAAGCATTTTTTAAGTATTTAAAATATGCCAGGTAAAGGATGCTGTGTAAGAAATAAACTTTAAAAATTCAGATACATCAAAATACTTTGCATTCAGAACTGTCCAGCAGATCTGCCATTCCACAGAACAGAAAGCAGAATAAACAGACACACTAAGCAGTACTCTTCAACATGCTAACATGCCCCACACCCACGTGCTTATGTTAACCACAGCATGAAGACAAACCTTATCATTAACTGCAGGTTTTTATGGTTTGCAGGCTCCACCAGCAACCAAGTGTTGTACACTTCTCGAGGAATTTCTTAGGTTGCAAATATTAAATGTTTTTAAGTTCTGTACACATAGATATTAAGCTCATAAAGCTGCAAGGTTTTCTTGGTTTGTTTGTCAAGTCTTGACACAGCCCACCGATCACCTTGCAATACTGCGAGCCTAGGACTTTCCTGTTGCAATTTGGCTATATGCGGATGTTATCTGTCTCCACAGAGGCTCATTGATTTCAGAATCTGAGTTACACTGGGGACATCATGCAGCCAGCCAGCAGTCTCCAGACTGGGACCCGAGCTGCCAAGAACATGAGAAGAATCAAAGGAAGGAAGCAAATTAATAGTACTGTTCTAAATTAAAAATATTTCTATCATTTTCAAATATATAACTTTTTAAACACACATGATGACTATGATAGACTGTTGTAATCAAGGTACCTAATTCTCTAAGACACCTTGAAAATCTTTGCAGTGTAATTTCCGACCATTACTGCTGTGAAATAGTGTGCTGCCAACTACAGGTGGGGGCAAGAGAGGCAACAGAAAAAAGGAAAATCCAGGTTGGCCTACCCAACCTTCATAAGGTTTTCAGCCCAAAGAGAGCTGCCAATGTCCCCCAGAGTACCACTGCAATTTATCTTTTTTTGAATTCTCACAGGAAGCTTATTTAGTAGATAGCAACTGTTAATATTTGGTATTAACTGCAACCCTTGATAAGTCTCAAACAGCATCTAGAAATCAAATGACTTCCTCAGTTTCTCTGGGAGTCCAGGAGCGCTCTTTTAGAGCCCGAATCCCCAGTCACTAAGGGCTGCCCTGCCTGAGCTACTGTCTGCACTTACAGCCACGTTGGCACTTGGGATCTCCCTGACTCAAAGAAAGCTCAGAATGGCAGTGATGCAGGATGAGGAGGCCTATCTCATCTCCTTGTACTAACCAGGCAAGTATTTTCAAAATCCTGAGAACCCAAATAAAACCAAGAGCATCCTAGTCTACAGCAGTACCAGCAGGTCTAAAAATAAGGATCTAAATAAGGGGAAGATCTACGTTTGCTCTGACATTGCCTATGGCTGTCACTAGAAATCAGCCACCTCATTTGAGAGTCAAACTATCATTAAATGAAAACTAAGCACTTCCACGCTTCGGAAATCGCAGAGGCTCCTGAAGCTCTTCTGGGCACCCTGAGGACGTATTGGAGGAAAGATTATCCCTCTGGCCACCTGCAGCTACATATTAATAAGGCGAAAACAACAAAAAACAGTTCAGAGGAGTTTTATGGGAGAACCCAGATATAGGGGAGGAAAACCTAAATCACAGCTCCTCCAGTGGGCAACATAGTTCATCCTCTCTCCTTCCTTCACAGCAAGCATAAGCAG
>NW_010301251.1:755-5793 GCF_000700745.2 Antrostomus carolinensis | reverse complement strand
ACATCCTAACTGCAGGATATTCATGCTCAATTCTTCTTTCCAAGACAGTCTCCATCTTAGGTTCAAAGCACAGAGGGAGGCCAGGAGAAAGCCCATAAGATCGTGCAGGTTTTAAGGGAAGGGAGGTTGTAGATACTACGTGCATTAACTCTGTGCTCCCACCTCATTTTAAAACAGAAATAATCCCTCCTGATGACTGCAGATCTCAAGTCCCACCCCTCAGCTTTCCTCCTTCCCAGCTTCACTTGGACTAAGGCAGGTTTACTGTAGCATTCAGCTCTACAAGACCTGTTTTACATCAATGATTTCCTATTATTTTATATGAGTGGCTACATTATTTATTGGTTTTAAATGTATTGTTATATAATCCTATCAAATGTACTTTTAATCTTAGGCAATGATGAGAAAGGTAAGATAATGAAAGAGCAATGCACACTTTAATAACAAGTCTTTCTTTTTCTAAAACTGTTAGTAATTATCCTTTATTTTTAGGAACCATATTTAACTCTTTACATTCTTCTGATCCAGACATTATACCAGCGCTGTGACCAATTCCACTCAATATTTTTGCAAGATTTTTTTTTTTGTAATGCAGTGCCTAGGACAGGACCCAACATTCAGCATTAGACTCCACTATTTATCTAGGGCTTGTTCTTAACTGCTTCTTCACAATGCAGGATAATTTTGGATCATTACAGAAAATCAGATTTCTAGATGAAATATCTCAATTAACTGTATTTTGCTTTTACTGACATTTTTTTCCAGCAGAGATTGCTAACTTTGGCATGCCTTGCTGTTGTCATGGCAATTAAAGGAGTCTATACTTTTTGGATGTGACTCAGAAATCGTTTTATACAGAAATGGGACAACAATTATAATAATGGACACTGAAGTTTCTGTGCCACAAGTTAATAAATGGTCAGTGGGAAAAAAAGAAAGAGCCCAAACCAGCAACAAAAGACACAGAACATAATCTCCTTGATAGGGTACAAGACACCAAATTGCTGCTTGCGACTCCATCTTGCAGTTAGGGCTGTGTGGGTAAAGCTTTCTCACTCTTGAGCATTATTAAAATAATGATTATCTGCCTGTGCAGGTACTTAACTAGACCAGAACCCAGATTTGCTCGAATAAATGCTGCTCTTAATGTTCAGAAATACATGAGGAGAGTCTTGTATTGTATACTCATCCCAATAAAGAAAGGTCTTGAAACAATCATTTCTCTGTGAGGGCTCAATTCAAAGGCAAGACAATTCTCTTGGCCAATGTATTCACAAAGTACATGGCAAAAGAAAGAAGAAAATATTTTAGAATGGCAAGTTTACCAATTAAAAGATGAGGAAAGGAGCTTGTGTCAGTCACTGACCAGGTGTGGAAGAAGCAGTTGCAAACACTAAGAAACATGACTAAAGCCAGCCTACACCAAGCTATGAAGTGTCTGGACAAATTGATTGCTAGGCTAAAAAATACCATTCACCTATGTCTTCTATAGGTTACTCATCACAACACTAGCTCTTTTCCTGTGCATCTAAGGTATATGAGGGGAGTTGTTATTAGAACATTTTGCCTGTGCAGGGATGCCAAATGTGGAGGCACTGAAATATATGCATCTGTGTCAGTCACTAATTTCATCTTATGACTCACGTTCTGGAGTGATAGTTCTTCTGCATGGCACTTCCCAGTTCATACCAAGCTGAGCCATACTAACTGTTATTTAGTAGAAAGCAATCTAAAGCCACATCCACACAGCCAGCTGGCTCGTGCCCCAGCGTAAATCACCACTGCCACATAATCAGCACTTTCAGAGCTCGGGATTGCAGGTGGCTGTGTCACTTCCTTTCTTCTACTGTCGGATCCCAACACACTGTGAAATGTAGAGTAGGAACCAGTCTGAAGTAACCTCAAATTTAAGATCTGATTCAATCCATCACTATCTCTCCCTTTCTTTAGCTAGCTGGTAACTTTTTCAAACTGTTACAAGCCAGTCTGGATGAAACAGTGTCCTGCACCTCAGAAATGCCCTTGGCCAGAACAAAACAGGAAATGTGCCAGAGAACAAATGGGAAAAACACATGGAAAACAGGAGGGGTTTGCACTGGAAGGCAATGAATGAGAATATAGAGGGGGAAATAAAAGGATTATACATGAACAACTAAGTAATATTAAAATTCATACACAAGACTAATTCCAAACTAATCTATGCATGGGTACAAAATATTTGAGCATATGTAGCAAGAAGGTTATTAGAACTTCAAAAGGATCAGTAATTCACATTAGCTCAAAATGATAGCATCCAGTGCACAGCCAAATTGCAGCTTAAATATTGTGGCATAATTAAGTGCATAAAGATACTAGAAAGAGTTAAACAATAAATGACCCATGGTCAAAGTACCATTCATAGGATTGCCACTCCCCAGCTGTACTCTTACCAGATGTTCACAATACCTTTAGGGCCTTATGAGGGAGTTTCGGTTCTCTGCTTTCTTTTAAGAACCACTGTTGCACAATCCTGCAGTTGTGTCCCCTCTTCATCTCCCTTTAGCAATACAGTTAGGAAAACAAAAGTACTTGTCACAATTGCTTCACTCCCCCACACCCCCCACCATAGTCTTTCCTACTCAGTGAGCAAGGCAAACCAAGACCGCTGGATGGGAACATGGAAAAGAGACAACGCAGAGCTCTCACATCACCTTTGTGCTTACTACTGGATCACACAGATGCAAACAGACTGAGACTAGTTGTCCCTTTCCATTTAAAACAGAGAGGTTATCCAGCTATCATTGCCCTGGAGCAGCAGAAGCAAACAGACTGGTTAGTCTTGGCAGGACATAGGGGGATGTACTGGAGGACTGCCAAAATATAGTACGCAAGAGATGTGTGCCTGTACACAAACTTTAACACACAGTAAACTCACGCTGTTCCAAAAAGGAGTAGTCACAGTATTTCACGAGTTAATATTTATGAAGAGTTGCATCATATGAAACTGGACTCAGAGCAAAATAATGCTTGAGCTGTTTCTGGCAAGCAGTAGTATTCCATTCTGCTTCAAGGAAATTTTAGAAAAGTGAAAAATTTAAGGAATAAAGATAAAAATTAAAGTTTATGCAGCACTGATCCAATCTCCATTTTCAAAAGGAGAAAAAGAAGTAATACTTTGATTAGTTTATTTAGAGGGCTTTGGTTAAGCAGAAAGCTTCCATTTTTCTCATTGAGGCCATCTGACCTTGAGTAAGTCCCTTTACTATTTATTCTCCTCTGAAATGGGCATAGTGTCGCTAGTTAGATGCGCTACTCGCTTTCAGGTTACTCTAATCTTCTTGCACAAATACAAAATATTACTATGCTTTACCATAATTGTTCCATGCAATATCCTATGTATGATTTCTTTCAGCAAGAGGCATTTAGTTTTGTAAGTCAGAATGTAGCATTAATTTTATAAAAGTCATTCATAAATATTAAGCCTAGGAAAAGAAGCACTTCTTTATAGTTGTGATTGTTTTATTTTTCTTTGCAGAATACTGATGCATAAAAATGGTAAAGTTATCCTCAAAATTAATAACACTCAAACTCTATGGTTACACACAATCCTCAGGTAATCACATCCCATGAAGCCTGATGGCCCGAAAGAGATTGTAAAACATCCTGTCTGTACAGCATACTCTAATTAATTGTTTAGCATTCTTAAAAATAATAACTTCTTCCATTTTCTCTAGGAGCTCATTCCTCAGATAAAGTTTTAACAAAAAAATCTTTTTTAGGGAAAAAACCCCTCTTTTCATCCCAGAATTCCTCTTTCTGAACTTGAGCTACAAAAGCAATTCATTTTTCTCCAAGTTTATAATCTTTTCCAACTCTGACAGCTATGCCACTTCATTGCTCGTGCTCCATCCCACCAATTCACTATATTTTTTCCCTCTTTTCCTATTATTCTCCTTTTTTTTAAGTGATTTTTCTTTGGCTTCTGTCAGTTCATTGATACATTTCTAGTCTTTAACTGGAAGTTAATATTCTAACTGTTGTCTGAAAGCTGTACAATGAGGAATTATCCTTTTCCTTTCATGAATCAATGACTACTCTGTAAGGCTAAAAGCAGTTTTCTTTTCCCATTGTTTTCACATTTCCTCTCATTCCATTCGTTCTTGCGTTCATTTTTTTCCAGCAAGCACCACAACACAAATAATACCCTCCCACACCTTTCACTTTGAGATCTCAAAATGTTTTTCAAAAGGAATCATCCTTCCCTTTAGACAGGGAAAACGTAAGGTAGAAATAGGGTAATTATCACATCCCAGAATGTCTAGCATAGGTTGTGTTCCAGCTCAGCATGTAACCTAATATTCTACTTCTTAAAGAAAGTCCCAGCTCATATTGGTCTTTTTAGAAAGAGACTGGTAAAGGTTCAAGCACTGCACATTTGTGTGGTTCATAATAATGGGTTTGGGATAGGAAAAGCCAAAGGGGAAATCTGTGGATGTGCCTTGGAAAAAAAAGAATGCACGCTCTGAAAAAACATGATTTGTTCACTTGGCTGGGGACACTAATTGCAATACCTGCTCTTGATGGGTAGTACTTTTTGAAGTATATGACCAGAGAGCAGAAGTATTCTACCAGGCTGTGAGAGAGGAATAAGCAGCAAGGAGGAAGAGGCAAGAAACCAGTCCATACACTGTGGCAAACTCCTGCAAACAGGCTACTTGATGCCTGAGACATTATTTTTCCCAATTTTTCTAGAAGTGAGAAAGCAACTAAAATCCTATCATAAACATTTTTAAGAAGGTAAAGCAAGTAAATGGTGAAACTTCATTCTTCCTTTAATTGTATCTTCTCTTGTAAGGTGAAATATTTGCTTGGTCACGCATTCAGGATTTGGTATAATCAATACCCATGCCCAAATGCTGTGCTAATGGGCAAACACATATGGCTGGTTACACTCCATTTGATCCTCCTCTTCCTCACCCCTCCCTCAGCATTCAGCTGATTACTGAACAGGTTTTTCTTGCTGTTATTTTTAATTCCCTCAATCTGCCTACTTTTCCTC
>NW_010301251.1:0-719 GCF_000700745.2 Antrostomus carolinensis | reverse complement strand
AGGAATATTCTGCTCCTGAAAGGCCCTGAATAGCTGCAGGACACTGCTGACTGGGCTGAAGGCCCTGAAGGTGAGAGCAAGGCAAGGTGTCCAGCACAGCTCCCAGCCACAGGCACCGGAGCATCTGGCCAGGCGGTGAGCAAGCAGGCCAGAGGGCCCAGCCATCCCGCACAACACCTGCTCCAGCATCCTTACATTTTATGGCCAATCTGCATATTGGCCCACTTGCCCCCCTTCTTACCCACCCCTCCTACTTCCAGGCAGATTTCAGAGACATATTTCTGAACAATATATAGGGTCCAGCGTGAACTATTTCTCATGCCAGTTCTTCCTTCAATTCATGGGGACAAGCCGCTCATCTCAGGAGCCTTCACTCAATCTCAAATTTCCCTTCTTCATTTCACAGTGAAATCTCAGAGAAAAAGCACTGGCCAGATTCTGCATGCTAAAACCAGAGCCACAGTCTACCTTCAGAGTCAGTTCCCAAATATCCTGAAGAGGCTGTGACCTGGTGGGAAGCCCACACTGGAGCAAGCTCCTGTCAGGACCTGTAGCCCGTGGAGAGAGGAGCCCACGCCAGAGCAGGTTTGCTGGCAGGACTTGTGACCCTGTGGGGGGACCCACGTTGGAGCAGTCCCTTCCTGAAGGACTGCACCCCATGGAATGGATCCATGCTAAAGCAGTTCGCGAGGAACTGTCGGTCATGGGAAGGACTCACG
>NW_010301250.1:10862-15895 GCF_000700745.2 Antrostomus carolinensis | reverse complement strand
GGATGTCATGTGGGACGGTGTCAAACGCTTTATGTTATCCAGTTCCCATCCTTTGTGCTTTTTTGACATGTCAGACTTCCTGCATATGCACTGCAGAGCTCGTGTATGCGTATGCACTAAAGTCAATACTTCCTAAACTTGTCTGACTTACGCTCCTGTGATGCTTTCCTGAAGGATCAGATTTGATGCACGTGTGCAAGTAACAGCTGATCTATACATTCGGTGTGTTCTTAGCCAGGACACCTGAATATATAGCATGCAAGTCAGAGTTAATGTACATGAGCTCTGATGCATTGCTGTATGTCAATAAAACGTGGACAAAACCAGAAAAATGTCAGGCATAATTACCACACAGGGAGAATGACGTATGTAGGAAGCCTTGTCTAGAAAGTAGCCTTACCTCCTCATTGTCCAGAATGGAGAGACCTGTTACATGGGCAGTGGAACTTCACTGCTAACACAAAAAATGTGTTACAGGGTTTTTACTCTAAATTTTACATCTTTTCCACAAAAATTTACAACTGGGTCTGGTGTATGACTAATATCTCATTGTCATTTCTTTAGTGGGGATGAGGTCTCTAACATGCATTATATTTTTAATCTAGTAAATACATAGCTATTATTAACATATCAATCAAATCAGTCTCATGTAGTTTTCCAATAAACCTCGGTGATCCTCTTTTAACTGTGGTGAGGTGTTCCTTCTAACTCCTCATAAAATATAGAACTGCAGTACTCTGCCTGTGGGAAAAAAGCCTGAAGCCACGTAGTGGTGTATCTGTTCAACAGTGTGAAAGAGAAATTCCCTATTCACAGTCCTGCACAGCCAACATTACCTGCTGGTAAACTTTAAATTGCCTGAGATTTTTAACATCATAATTAAAAGCCATTTTTTTCTTTCTTGTATTATGTTGTGTTTGACAAAACAGAAGAGACAAAAGTCTCACAATTGCTGGCATACTGAGCAAACAATTGTACATTGTCCAATTGTACAGGTTTCTGTTATTCTTAAAACTATGGTCCAGTAATGCTATACATATCATAGGGCCTTTTAATTTGCCCATCATGAGCAATATGAAAAGACAAAATCTGGAATTCCAAAGCACAGTTATGTGAATTGTGAAACTGAGTAGGTATATCCGACAGCTACAGAAAAATGACAGGACAGAACCTCAGACAAGCCAGCATTGTTTCATCCCAAAGATGGCAAAAATGGCTTTGGAATTATATTCAATTTTAATTAAGACAAATGAGAAATGTCACAAATCATCCATTGTTCAGGTCACAGCAATATCACGTAAGTACTGTAGAATTTCACCTTCCTAAACACTGATGCAGTTCCCAGTGTCATTGAACTGGAGTTTTTCTTGACGTTTACTGCTGTGTCAGAGGCTGTAGTACTACAAATAACTCTAAAGCCTGGATGTTGCTTACATTACTAATAGAAAGATTAAATGTCTGCACTGTCTTGTATTAAAAAGAGAAAATTAAGAGTGAATAAAAAAGAAAAAGTAGTTGTATTTTGAAAGATCTGGAGTTACATATTTGGAACAGCTTTAAAAATTAGCTTCTTTTCACTGCTATAAATTAAAAGAATATACTTGAGATGCCATTTATAGCGATGAAAGGTGGAATTTTTTTACCAGTGATGGGTATCCTTTACCTCAGGGGAAAAAGTTCATTTCAACAATCAAGTGGACATATTTGTGCTCCTATTTTAGGAACACAGATCTCTCTCATAGACATTAAACAGTTTACTAGTGGAAAATTTTCATTTATTATAACTGCTTCATGTAGCGTCTTTCATGTAAACGTTATAAAAAGGATTTAGTGTTGGATTTAGAAGTTGGGGGTTTTGCCCTTTGTTCTTGTTTTGTATTTTATTTCTTTGGAGAACGCTTCCCCCCCCCCCCCCCCCCCCCCCCCTTTCAGGAAATTTCACATAATCTTTTCCATTCGTCATCAGCCAGGTTGCTGATTACCAGAGTAACTGCCAAGCTTTCAACTCCTTGTCATCAATGGGCTGTGAATGACAGACAGCATTAATGTTGGCAAGCTCCCACTCTCCTTTTCGCCTTTCCCAAATGTAATTAAACTGCACTAATACAGCAAAAGAAAAGCTGCAGCTTTATTTTACTCGCCCTAATAACATAACAATTAAATCACAGAAGCACACAATACAGTCAAATAAACCCATTGTGACAAGGAAATTTAGAGGTAAGGGAAGTGTGTATCTACCATTTAGAGTAAAACATGAGTGTAGAGTCTTCCTTTCCTTTCCTAGCACTACAGTGACCACACTGTTTGACCTTCAGCAAGATGATATGACCAACATTTGAGTAACTACTCTGTTGCAACCTGGTGAAAGGCTTCAAGTGTTTCCTCTTCTGTTGCACCTTTGGTTTAAGCATAAAGGGAATAATTAGCTTCTTCAAATGATCTGTTATCTCCCTGGTAAGGGACAGCTGGGTAAGGAAAAGAAAGGATGTGAGTCATAACATACAGTTTGAACGGCACTGCACACCTTGCCCACCGGAAAGAGATGGCATTATCCTGATCTTTGAGGAAGTTTGGGGCCTTAAAGTCTGTAGACATTCAAGGATAGCCAAGAGTCAGGAAGAGGGAGAAAGCAGGGTCCTCACCTCACTTGCAGAGGACTATGGAGGTTTCTGGAATGCACAGATACCAGTGAACATTTCTGAGGTAGATAAATTATCAGTAGATTAATTTATATATGTTTCTCTGGACTAAAGTAAGTGAAGAAGCTGCTGGCCCTCAGAAAGGCAATGGAATTTACCCATAAACCTGTCATTCCTTGCAGCAGGGCTCTAGGGCGGGAAGCAAGCACTCATAAGGAGGCTGAGAACCGACTGCCATGAGCTCTGTGAGGACGGCTCTGAGGCTGGCATACGTGCTGGCATGATAGCCCGTCTGCTTTTTCAAGCTATCAAAAAAAATAATACAGTTGGCTTATAAGAACTACTGTAAGTTGACAGTAATGCAAAGAAATACTTTGGCTAAATGCAGACAGAAGAAAATAAAGACTTCTAAACAGCTAGCCAGAAACAAGGGGCACCGTACTCAATAGGGAAAGCACGGAAGAGCCAGGACTCTTCCCAGAGTATAGCTGAGCAACAAGAATGGGAGCTTGGTTACTGACCAAAGTAGACACAGCTTCAAACATGACAATTATTAGGCCAGCCTGGCTAAACACACTCTAAATGAGTGTCTGCTTCTGCAGTTTTGGTGACTAATAGTGACTGTTAGTTGACAGGTGGTACCTTATAAATCAAGCCTGTGCCAAATTCCCTGATGATCTGTTACTGTGAAGTAAGTAATTTACCAGTGTGAACAAACTGTCCTGCAACACTAAATGCAGCTCAGTATTATGGTAGTCTTCCAGAGGAAGGAACCTTTGTCTGAAACCAGCTTTTGGATAAAGGTTACAGTAGGATCTTATGTTTTACATTTTTAGTAGATCTGGAGCAGGGGTGAATTTTTATGTCTGATAATGTGGCTAACGTGTAGTGAACAGCAAAAAGGAAAAAAAGGATGCACATAAAACATAAAAATGTAAACCCACTGGAGTACAGGAATAGTGTAGAGGAGAAACACCAGAGATGGAGTTGCAGGTTTCTGTTAGATTTATTCTTATTCTGATATAGTGCTGTTCTTTTAAACAGGCTGTTGCAGAATGGCCCAAAAGACCTTTTGGTTAAGCATCATGATTTTCTCTTTGATTCAGTAAAGATTGAGGCTGCAGTGTTCCAAGCCAGCTCCAGGCCATCAGAGGAAGAACCAGCATGTCACACAGCCACCTCATCTGTTTTTGCCATCAAGGAAAGGAAGAAGAGACCACAAAGCACATGGAAAAAAACATGTCAGCATAACTGAGCCTTCAGCTGTTCCTGTGTGTCAACCATAATTCTTGTTAAAAAATAATGACAGCAGATTTGGTTCCTGTATAGAAACTACCTTGAACATTTTAGAAGACTTTTGCTGAGTGACCATGAATAGATGATTCCCCAGACTCTGTAACAATTTAATCTGATTTTTCAGACTGAATATTAAGCGAAGATTGACAATAGAAATTGTCCCTAAAAATGAGAAAAAATGCTTTTATTGCAAGTGAGGTTTGCAGCACTTCAATATGATGGCCTTTGATTTTCATAGTGGGCAACTACATTTGAGGGACCACCAGCGGAGGCTTTGGTCCACAACTCCTCCTCGCCTGTTCACCTAGATAATACCCTGGGTACATGCCAGTATCCTGGCACAAAATTAATATATTTACAAATAGGCTAGGATCATCTCAAGGCTGCTGGTATGAAACTGTACCCAAAGCAATAGGAATTGTGTTAAAAAGAATGAATGTAGGTCAGCACGCAGAACAGTGAGGAGAGAAATTCTACTCTTAAGATATTTGAACACCAGCCAGCTCCCCAGAAACTCCCAGATGTGCAGTTTTGTGGGACTTTAATCCTACCAGAGGAGGTTTATTTGTGTGTTTCACAGTATTACATAAGATTTGCATAAAAAGGGTAGGAAAAGAATGTTCTTCCAGCGGTCAGTGTGTGATTTAGTACTCTGAGATGAAAAGGTTCTTCTGATTTTTTCTCTGTTAACTGACCAGAGCTTCAAACCTCATTTTCAATTAGACACAGATGCTAGTGCTTATGGACTAGGTATTGATATGGGGATATACATGACTTGAGAAGATAACAGTTTATTAAGAGTCAATGGCTAAACTCTCCTGGGAGAAACTCATATGCTCTGCCAGTGATTAAAACTATAGCATGTGTTCATAACTACTTGTATGGAAAGAAGCTTGTGGTGGAAACAGACACATAGTGGTTCTTCAGATTCAGGACCAGAAGGACAACTTACTCCAACCGCAGACTGGAATAACTGTGATGCTATGGTTTTGTAGTAACCCAAAATCATGGGTTCAGGCTTAACATCGACTGCTATTGATGTTTTGTCCAGATAGCTTCATTGTGGGATTGGTTGCAAATGATGCCAATCTAAACAAG
>NW_010301250.1:0-10839 GCF_000700745.2 Antrostomus carolinensis | reverse complement strand
GTTTGGGAAGAGGTAAAAGTTTCCTCCCTTATTGCAGAAGTACAAATCCAATTGAACAGTAGCTACAGGGATTCCCAAGAAACCAAGTGATCCCCACAAAGATAACCTGATACCAGAGTACTGTGCTATTGGCAACAGCTGTCCTGGAATATAGTCTCTCCCTTAGCATACCTCAGTGAAAACTCTGTTCACAGAGGAATGGC
The DNA here is from genome assembly GCF_000700745.2 of Antrostomus carolinensis. NCBI lineage: Eukaryota > Metazoa > Chordata > Aves > Caprimulgiformes > Caprimulgidae > Antrostomus > Antrostomus carolinensis. Next base: position 10,636 of record NW_010301250.1, on the reverse strand, counting down.
TCAGGGTTTAAGACCAGGTTCTGTATAAAAGATGGGAAGAAAACAGCAGATTATAAGCTTTATTAGGCTGGCTCTAGATCCATTGAAAAAGAAGGCTGTGGTGTAATGTCACCATTTAAAAACTGCTGGATATTTGAGGGGTTGCAAAGTGGTATGATTTCCTTTCAGGAGTTACAAGATAGATGAGAAAAAGTGGCTAGAAAGTGTTAAGAGACAGGGAAAGCCTCTGTTATGCAGTATTTTGCTAAGCAGATCTTTCTGATATTTCTGAAGAAGCTCTAGTAATTATTATTTGCTTGGGATTTTTGAACTAGTTCACAAAATGGCATAAAGATTACTTGGGAAGGCATTGTCAAGGCCCTGAGTGCACTAATAAGTCTTAATGACCCTGACCAGCCTTACCTGAGACCCACACGCGTGGGCCCTGGAGCTCTATTTAAGCTGAGTCCTGGCCATTCACTCTCTCCCTAAGCTTTGTTGGAGAAGGGGTGGATTGTGGTTATGCTGTGCATATAGATCTCAACCCATGGGCTGACTTCCTGGCTTGATGTAGGACCTGCCTTGTTGCTGTGGACCTTGTCTCATGATCACTGGACCTGATCTTAAACCTAATTTATGGACTGGCTTTCTAGCTTGACCTGAGACCGCCCTCATCACCAAGGTATTGCTTTAAAATCTGGATTCTTGGTTGGACCTGGCCATCATCTCTGGGTTTGTCCTGCTGCATCCCTTGAGTTCTGTGGGATGGGCACTAGCTAGTGAGGCACCTGCCTTGGTCGCCCCAGCATTCCCCTTGGCTCATGTTTCTTGGAAGGGCCTGAGGAGTCCTGTCCTGCCTACTCACTTGCAGACTGTAGCAGAGAGGATTAATTTGATTTGGAGTTTTGGAGGTGGGTCATGCACGGGTCAGGGAAGAAATTTTGAATCAAAAGTGTTTCTGTAGATTTGTGAGACTATAGGAAATCTATTAAATATCTACCATCTCAGTGAACCAGGTTCTGATGAGACAGTAGAGGAATTCAGAGTGGATGCTGGCAGTTCAGCTGGCTTTCTTAACAACAAGAGGCAGGAATTAGCATTTCATATTCCTTTTAAACCTGTAGGAGTGTAGGCTAGTCCTCCTCACTCTTGGTTGGGGGCTGGAAACAATTATTTAGGTCATTCAGAAGTTTTTTCATTACAAAAGGAGAAACTAGAGTGTTCTATGCTTGCTGGAATATACTTAAAGACAACCTCTGATAAATGAGACTACCTACTACTGATGCTTCTAGTGTGTGAGCCAGGAGTATTTCCCTACCCTTGGGTGTGGGTGCTGTGCTGGGATAAGACCCAGAGTACACCAGCCCTTTACATACCCATTTTCATTGAGGGATTCAAAGGAAGCTTGGAGTTTCTCAACTGGAGAGAGCAGGACTGCAGGGTGTGCCGCAGATGACACTCTTTTAGTAGCAACAGTGCCATTCCTGAAACAAAGCTGATTTGTTAGACACATCTCAAACCCTGTTCAGTTTCACTCAATCTAAGACAGTTCCTGAGTTTCTGGCAAACTTTGGAGACTGTCATGTCCTCCCTACAGAGCAGATCACAGATGGAACTACTTGGAACTGAGAATTTGAGTCCCTATCACTGCTTTGTGAAGTCAATGCTCATTTTAGCTGTGATAATCACTGAGCAGCGGAATGGTTTGGGGAACTTCCAGTTCAGAAGAATTCCTGAAAATATCTCACTTAGATTTGATTGGACTGAAATAAAATCTGAAAAGCCCCCTCAAATTTTAATTGAACTGCAGATCTTGCTTTTGAGACAGATTTGATTGGAAACCCTAAACTGGGTAAACCTTGGATACGACCATACATAGAACTGATGTGAATACAAGCAGTGTCACTGAAGATAATTCAGGGTTCAGCCTCAGAAATTGTCATGTCCAACTGAGAACATTTCCAGGGTTAAGATTATTCTCCTCCCTGTCTCATCCTAAAAATGGAGAGAATACCTGCAATCTTGAAATTGCCAACGCTGTTTCAGTAACAAGCCCCCTCTATTAGAACAGAATGTATGGGGTGCCTCAGCCAGCAATTTCCACTCATAAAACAGACTGTTCAGGAGCTTGTTGCAAGGGGTCCCTCCAAGTAGCCTGAAAGAAATCTGGGTGGGGAATGGAAAACTCCAAAGACAGATGCAATGAGGTACAATTGGTTGGAGTAGCACATGAGAACATCATAATAGAAGGACAAGATACAACTGCTTAAAATATTTTATAATATATAGTGAATCTTCTATAAAGACTCTTTTATTTTTATTTCCTTTTGGAGGTGACTTACAGGTGTCAACCTTCTGTCCTGAGCTGTAGTGATGAGTAAGTGAGGTGAACTGAGATGTGGCTATGAACTGCCTTGAATCTGATCCTAATTGCTGCCTTATACTTCTAGTAAGGGATAAGAAGCTGTAAAGCTACCTCATGAAACACTGCAGCAAAAGCGACGGATATTTCAATCCAAAGCTCATTGTCCAGAACCAAAGATACAAAAATCTGTTAATGAATTTACAGTATGTGGCCAGAGTCTTCAGTGGGCATCCCTTTGATGGGAATGCAGTATATGTGCATGAAAATTGGAGAAGAGAAAGCTAAATACACAAAATGAACAAGTATTGGGAGTATGGTCCTAACAAAAAGCCAAAAGAGAGTTTTTGAGGCTGAACTGTGTCAGATGACTGGCACTGTGAACAGTCTCCTGCTATTTGAGTCATTTTCTGTTCAGGCAAAAAGGATGGCATCAGATAAGTAGATATCTCCGTCACCAACCAGTTTCTCCTCCTATCTGGAACAACATGCAATGCCCAGAGTTGTGACTCAGCAGGTAAGAGGGGTTATAACACATATGCATTACTTGCTAGAATAGTTATGATGGTTTAGAAAATAGTTTCTCTCCTCTATTCAGCTTGTGGATCCAGTCTGTCATCTTGTTGTTTGCAAATAGCAGTGGAAAGAAAGTACTGGCACAGGAAGAAGTGGATCTTGCACACTACAGTTAAGGAATTGAGACAAGCACAGTGGAAAGTCCACAGTAGAAACATCTTTTGTTCACGGTGCCAAGAAAAAGAATGAAAGATGATACTGTTAAGTTTGGAAAATAGGAATCTCAAGCCAGTGATGTTAGAACCTCCAAAATAATGTGTCAAAGATGTTGGAACATTTAGAATACAATCTTTTACTGTTTCAATGTCATCAACGTGTTGTTCTCACTATTTTCTATGACAAGAGAATTTATTGAGTTAATTTGTCTTCAACATGTTAAATGCACTATGTGTAGGCGGGTAAGCTAACCTTATTTATATATTATTACAAGGGAGAATGCTAACTGCACTCACTTTTGCACTCTTTAAAACTGTATTTCTTCTAATAGAAAAATACCACACATCCCTTTTTCAGAGTTACAAGACTCAGGTAGGTGTGAGAATAGTGTTTCTTAAAAGACTGGCTTCAACAAAGAAGGAACAGTGGGTAATCCTACTTGTGGTGCTAAAGTTACACTGAAAAGTTTGCTTGGCTCTTTGTTAATTTGCTTAAACTGCTCTCACACCAGACACTGGTCTGTCTTTCCTACAAAAATTATCTCTCAGATATCTTTCTTTGCTGACCCTGAAATAATCTGTCCCCTTTCTGCTTCATGCATGACTATAATCTTCTCATATCCACCTTTTTACTTATTTTTCTGTTGCTCTTCTTGATTTACAGAGATAATTTATTGTCTTCCTCTACCTTTATGTTAATTTATTTTTGTCTCCTTCTCAGGTATTGCTAGAACAAATTAATACCCAACCCTTTGCATTTTCCTTATCTTTAGCCCTGGCCACTTTAAATTTGCTGTGTGCTCCCAAGTGTCTCAGTTCTCCAGCCTGCTTCTTCTGACTGAGTTGATTCTTTTGTCACTGTCTGGTATAACCTGTGCAATCCAACATCCCTCTCCACTCCTGGGCATGCTCAAGCCCAAGTGGAAGTTGGGCTGCTTTGTGTTAATTCCACATTTTATTGCAATCTCTAAGAGACTCCAGCTCTCTTGAGTTGTTTCTGACTGAGGTGGTCATTGTATTACTGAACTTAAGTGGTTGTTCTTTTCATGCCCTCTTCACTTGGTGGCTGCCTGCCATCCTTGGGGTTTTTCCTGTTACTTTTCCTATATACCCATTCCCTGTATGTACATACAACTGAGACTGTGACTGTGTATTCTTGTACCTACGTTGCCTGCCATTTTCCTGCAATCTGTTTGAGATCAGCAGTTGTTTATTTGAAATCTCACCCTGAATGTTTAATTTAAATATATGTTCGTTACATTTTTTAACTTTTGCTATTTAATTTTTCTCCGCACAAATTTCCCTTTCTTCTCAAAGCAGTTAATTCTTCCAGTCTCATCTTTTTCACTCGCTTACTTTTTATATGCTTTTTATGTAGCTTTGTCTCTTCTGTTCTTTAAGTGGCTGTTGGTCAAAACCCAATACATACATTTCAGCAAAGTAGTCATCCCATGCAACTAAAATCTTGTAACAGCCCTTTCCCCTCTAGCAAGGCAGGCTTGGTAGTATTTCTAGATGAGTAATGAATCTTTAAGCATCTTCCTGTTTGAGAGGGGTGCCATATGCTTGGCTTTCTCCCCTTCAAGCAGAGGCGACGTAGCTGCTTTTGCTAATCATGTGAAAGGTGATGATATATGCAGAGATAGGATAACAAGCAAACTGGAGCCAAACTAGTCCAAGAAGTTCACAACTTGAGAAGCATGGTCTGGCGCCTCATTCCTTCTCCTCCCCACTCTGCCAAATATTTCTTCAAAACATGACATGGGTTTCTTTTGCTAAAATAGAGGTCCTTGCCTTACTGTATCTCTTCGTAGTAGTCATAGATACTACAATCTTCTCCCCTTTGGCTTTATAACAGTAACCTCAGTTACCCAAGCTAAGCCATTAGAAGCCACAGTCCTTGTATGTTACTCTTACAGTCCAGTCACTTTTCCCTTCCCTACTTTAAATCACTGCATTGGCTTTTCACACCAAGCAGCAACTCATTACTATTACCTCTCAGCACTTGTCTGCTGACATAGCCATCAGCTTGAACCCAGCAGACACCCTGCTTTTGCAAACTGCTATGGACCATCTCCCTTCCCTGCTGTCTTTCTTTTAACCAAACTCACGTGCCTAGAACATTGTGCTGGATGTTGTGCCCTGCAGCCTCACTTATCCTCAGTTCCCCTCACCTCACAGTTGCTCTGCAGTAACCTCTCCAGTCTTCTGAATTTGGCCATTAATGATATTAAATGTCCAAAAGAAACAATTCATTTCTTAAATATCAAAACCACTCTGGTGCTCTATGGAGATGCACATCTCATTATTCACTATGGTGTCTAGGGAAGAGCAATCTCTGACTGAAACTTTTTTCATGGTTGAGATGTTTGCATGATCACTCTCACATGGATACTTGATGTCTAAAAATATCTTAATCTAAATGCCACTCTTCACAGCAGAGGTAATTGTAGGGTTTCTGGTCACTTGAATTCACTAATGTTGTAAGAATTCAGTTACTCAGTTTGGAAATCTTGCTGTCTGATAGATTTGGTTAAAAGCTGTTAAAGTCTTGTAAAGGTACACTGGGAGGGACAGGTGTCTACAACGAGAACATGACTGCGTAAGTAAAAAGCCTAGAAAGAAGCTTCTAATGTTTGTAGGCATGATATTAATCTCAAGTTGTTTTATTGTTGCAGACCTTGTTGTTTGTCTTCTCTGTGTCTTACACTGTCATTCCTGGTAATGTTGTCTCACCTACTACACCTTTTATTGGGTGTACTGCATTCTTATATGAGCACTTCCTTGATTAAGTTTACATAGGTATAAGGTTATAGGTGGTATCAGGTGTTTCCCTCTCTTTTCTATTGTTGTTCAGACCAGTACCTGCCAAAATAAGTCTGCAAAGAAACCAGTGTATGTACCCTGTAAACATATAAAAATATGTATGTAAACTGCTATCAAGAAGTTCTACTAGTTTGTAGATTTGAAGATTTTGTAACTTAGCACAAGGCAACTGAAAAAATGGCTCTGTACCAGTGTGTATAGAGGGAGAAGTTAGATACTTTTCTCAGTTTTATTGTTTTTGTTGAAAGAACAAAGAGCTTTGATGGCAGAGGTCACATCTGTGTCTGCATTTTGTACAGTGGCAAGCACTCAACACATAGTCATTGATACATGGGCAGGCCAATTTGCAAATAGGGTTGCTTTAATAACATGTCTAAACACAGAACTTGGGCACTCTATTAAGGTCCTCCAGGGCTTGCACAGTTTGAATCAATTTGCCAATAATGTTGGGCACTTTATAAAAGCAAGACTAAACAAAAAGAAAACTTAAAAAAAAAGACTCACTTGAGACATGGAAATTTGGATGTTATTCAAACCACAAAGCAAAATGGGTGCAGGGCAGTACAACTGGTAGTTGTTGAAATAGATCTGGAAGTTGGAAGAATCATTCACTTAGTTTCACTGATGCAAATCCTTTCAAAGGTAAGAACTCAGGGTGCTGGAACTTTCCAAAGCTGTAGCAGGGAAAAAGATTTGAGTGATTTCTCTACAGAGGATGAAATGACAGCAGCTTAAAAACATCTTTCCGATATCTGATTGTATTAGGGCTTTAGCTAAAGTGTAATTACACTAAGAAAGCATGACTCGTAATGGGACACTAAAATGTAGCAGAGGTCCGTGCACACATTTTAACCCTTATGTTTGGATTTTACTGGGAATGTAATGAATTACAGAACTAGCTTTGTCTAAATATGGACAATAATGAGAGAAGTATTTAAAATTCAGAAATAAGAAGAAAGATGATGGAGTTAGTGTCCATGTAAGCTCCATGGGGCAGGGTCTTTCTTTCTCAGCATTTGCACCATGCCCAGATTAATAGAAGGACCCTGATTATGGGTCTGGAGCAAGTAGAATTAGAAGATAAATGAATCTTCTTCAAAACGACGAAATTACAACGCAATAGTATTTGAGAGAAAATGTCATTAAACATGCTACATTCGTACTAAAATTAAATCCACTAAAGGGATGCTTAGACGGAAGATTTTACAAAGTTGGGGGCTTTGTATACAAAATTCATATTACATTCTGCATGTATATTAGGCAATAATTTCCAGCGTCCTTAATTAATTTGTTTACATTTTTCCTAATTACTATCCTTAATTCTGTTTCATTACTTCCCACAATGTTAAACCACATAAAAGAACATCTACAAAGTGAACAGTACTTATCACGATCCAAATGGAAGTATAACAAAGCCTAAGCACGTTAATTCTGCATCTGTGCTGTAGCGAGGTCACAGCAGAGGACTGCAAAGGAAGGCTCCTGGGTCAAGTCTCAGGTCTACCAGTGAGTTGTTCTGGATGCTGTCCAACTTTCACTGATGTTAAATGTTAAAGCTCACACCGAGTTTAGTGACTTGTTTCAAGTCACACAATCTTCTTATGCTTTGATTTACTTTAACTAAAAGGAACTGAATGAAGAATAGAACGAAGTGGACTTTTTTCCCTGCAAAAACATGTTCTAGGGGGAGGAGGAAAAAGGGGAATAAACAAACTACTAGAACAGGCAAAAAATATATCTAAATAGGAGAGAAATTGAATTATTTGGGTTGCAACACAAAGGACTTCTAAGCAATGTCAGGTGTGCCCTTAAACTTTGTCTTGTACCTAAAGTACTTATGGGGCAAACCTGAGTTCATACCTCTGAGGCCTGGCTATTGGGAAGTCAGTGAATTCTCCACTTTCCTGGAAAAACCCTAACTAAAGAGAATGTAATTTTCTGAAATAGACCCACGTTCAAATCTTTCTTTTTTTTTTTTTTTTTTTTTCTTCGAAACAGTCCTAGCCACTAAACTACAAAAGAGCAAATAATAACCTCCATTTTTTTACAACTCCATATCTGAATAACTTTCCTTAGGAATCTGACCACTTTTTTCCAAATTTTCATTTTTCAGAAATGCTTGGAAATAAAACACTTCAGGTCAAACAGAATGTTTCTGTTCACTTGAAAAGGAATGTTTTCCCTAAAGCCAAAAGTGTTGCTGTGGGTCATACTGAAACCAAAAAGTATATTAGATTCAGCTACCAAAATAATTTATTCACACAGTTCCATGGCAGGGTGTTTTTCATGGCAAATTAACAACTGTAGTATGCTTTGGGACCTCTGGATGAAAGGGGCTATAGAACTGGAAGGGATTAGTAGGTATATTTAATTTGCCTTTAGTAACATTATGGAGGAAATAATCAGTATATTAAGCATACATGAAATATTTTTGGAACGTATAGTCTGTTGGAAAGGAATGAATGGTTCGTGTTATTAGCTGAGAAGTATATATAATCCACTGTGTGTGGTTGTCATCAAAGCCCTACCAGGAATGCAAGACTAAATGTGCTATTTTTACCTTCTTTTTCGTTCCTGCTTTGTTTGTGGTTTTGGCAGAACAAAGAGAGACCTGGATATAATGAGAAAGATTGTTTTGCATTTATCATGATTGTGTTTGAGGCACTGTCTTCAGTGTGAAGGCACAATAAGCTTTTCATTTATTATTTGCATTAGAGTAGAGCATAGAAGCCTAGACTGATATTAAAACCCCACCATCCTAATATGCACTCTGCGTATTCACGGGGAGGAACAGCCTCTGCATCCAAAGAGTTTATGGTAAAATAGTTATGGCAAATGATGAGGAGTGACCAGCGTCAGAGGAATACATCCATGTTTACCTTGTACCTGGAACATAACAAAGCCAGTGCTCAGGTTCTGGTCTGCTGCCTGCCCTGTTCCTTATTCTCTTGAAATATGCAGTCTTCTGGAATTACTGTTCCAACAGCCCATGATCCCAGTAAAGTATCATCTTTTCTGTCCACAGATTTCAGCAGAGGCAGTGGATGAGTGTGATACATGATTCACTAGAAGGTGCACACATAGGTACCCTTGTTATTTTAACTTTGTTGTGACAGAAATTGAAAAATAAACATATTTCTTTCATCTCCCAAACCTGACCTGACAAGAATGTTCATTTAAGGAAGCTGGTGATAATACCATACAAGAGATTAATCAGCCTTAAATTCATACAATTTGTAAAAGAAAATGGGATGGTACAAGACTAGTCTTATTTTATTTCAGTATTTTAACAACAGATGCAGTCCTGCCTTTGTTATTATCCTTTATTCCTCAGACAGTGTTCCCCCTCCTAATTATTACTTGTCTTCTTCAGTAAGATTGAGAAATGGCATTCTTTGAGCTCAGGTAAATATCAAAGCAGTCTAACTTGTAATGAGAGAGCTGCTTTCACTGGGGAGTGAAGTGTAATGAACTAAAAAAGGAATTTAGTATGCTTTCTAAATTAAATAATGAATTAATTTCTTCCAAACAGAGGTCCCCAGCCCCGCTTGAAAACGACAGTGTTTACAAATACCTGCAACGTTTGAGGGCAATTTTTCAAACAGTAGCTGAGAAACAAAAGGCATTAGGGCCTCCTTCAGTTCAGTGCTCTGAGTGAAATAGTTGATGATGAACAAAGTTGCCCATCATACCCCTGCATGGGCTTTGTCCTGCTGCCAGCCCAGGGCACTTTGTGCAGTGACCTGCTTTGTGGACGTTAGACTGTCCATCATCTTTTCCTTGATTTTTGCCTCTTCAGCCACTGGCAGTGAAGCCCATTACTGCTGCAGCTTTTGCTGCCGTTCCCCATCATCTGAGCATCCCTTCACAAGCGCTGCTATCTCTTGCAATTCATCACAACATGTAGCGTTTTCCTTGGCACCTCAGTCACTGGAATTGTGATTATACCCCCCTCAAAAATAGCTGGGTTTCAGCTTTTGTGATTGCAGAGAATAGCTTGAATATAGAAATTCTAAAGGTTTGAAAATCAAAGGCAAGCTAAAAAGCAGGCTTTTTTTTCTTTAATATCTTCCTTTAGGCAGATATTCTTTTGTTTCAGGTATGTGTTTATTTAAAAGAATAAGGCAAGATAAGAAACTAATTCAACTCCATGGTTTTAACCACTTGGAGAATTCTTTAGGATTGTGCTGAAAAAAATCAGTGTGTTGAATGATTTTTTTTTTTTTTTTCTGGCAACATTTTTCTCTCTGAAACATATTTTTTTACTTCAGGAATGTTTTGAAACAAAAATTCCAAACAGTTTTATGTAGAATTTAGTGATTACTCTGTTGAGTGGCTTGAGGTCATTAAAATTAGCATTGCTGAGATCAAGCATGGGTACAGGCATGCTTTACTATGTGGAGATAGAAGAATAGACTTACTCCAGAAGAGAGGTGAAGTGGGAGCTGTGAGTTTTTAATCCACCTATCTTGGTGAAACTCCATGTAGTCTAAACTGCTCCAAACAAATCTCTATGTGTAGACGTGCAAATCTATGGACAGAAATGTATACAGCTAAAACAGAGACAGCATGGAAGCCTGTATTCCACCACTCTCTTCTTATTCAGGTAGAGAGAAACAGACTTTCAGAAGTGTTAAGAAATAAAGAAACATTCTTGAAACTGAGACATTTTCAGACTATCACAGATATAGCAAAACTGACAGAACTGGCCAGAAATTTGCTGTTCAAGAACTACTTA
>NW_010301249.1:0-8763 GCF_000700745.2 Antrostomus carolinensis | reverse complement strand
ATCCTGTGATTCTGTGATTCTGTGAAAACAGCACGACACTGTGATCTCTGTGCAGCCAGGGCCATTCAAAAGTGGATTTTGTGATTTTTTTTCCTTTTTTTAACACTAAGTTTACCATTAAATACAACTGAGAAACCACAGCGAATGCCTGCTATTTAGTGTAAAAATTAGAATCTTTGGTGCCTAGTGTCCATCATCAGAGCAACTGAATTACTCGTCACGTTCAGAATCTAGGGACATAAGGAGATCTGTAGATAACTGGTATGGAGACACATGGAACCTGGTGTGTGAAGGACTGTGGCACCTCAGACAAACTTAGAACTGAATTACCCCTTAAATAACCCCAAATCTTACTGCTCATCAATAATGTTATCTAGGAACGTGAAAGTGCTTTTACACATGCCCAGAGCTATTGCTGACAAAACAGAAGCAACCAAATCAGTGTCTGTTTGGGGTCATCTAGTCAAACACCTTTTTTTCTGGGTAACTTTAAGGTTTTATTTGGCAGTTATTCAGCACATATTTATTCCTCGCCAAACCCAGTAGCCGCGCTACCTTCATGCAAAAATACAAGTGGTGTTTCTATACACACGCTGATGTTAAAGAATTGGCATGTCCAAATGCCCATGGAGCTGATCCATGTCAATATTCCTCACCCCTGAGATCTTGCGCTTGCAGACGGACAAACACAAAGTCCTTCAGTGCCAGGGACACAAATGCAACATGGGGATGTTCTCAGCGTTTCTCTCCTAACAAATCCCAGCTGAACCCAAACCCCAGCGCTGTTCCAGCTGCTGAACAGAACCAGCTCTGGCCCAGCTCACACCAGGACAGTGGGGAAACTGCCTCTGTAGCTGCCGTGCTCTCCTGATGGATGATGGATGGGCTAAGATCATGAATACTGGAGAGCGAGGAAGGTAATTTAGTTCACATCATGTGTGGGTGGGTGCCAGTCCTGTCTGCTCTGCCACTGTAGTCTGGATTCCTCTGTCAGGTAACAACAGAGCAGATCCAAGCTGACGTTACACTGGTGCTACCTACTCATAGTTTTTGCTTCTGATTTTCTTTTTAAATGAAGCCGATGACAGATGCTGTATTTGAGGAGCTGGGGCTTTGGATGGAGGCTAGAACACAAACATTTTATTTGTTCTCCTGCAAGCAAAACAAAAATCACATCAACCCTGATCCTGCAATACTTCATTGTTGAGCTCCCACTCAGCAGCAGACTGGCTGCATGTTGGACAGTGCATGCACAGAAGTAAAGCAGTGACCCTTACTGGGGTCAGGGTGCTGAGACGGTACCTGAGACATCCCACTCCCACTCCAGGCTTTCCAACGAGACTGCATGCAACTGCCTGAATCATCAACTGTATGAACAGGGGCTCTCTTCCCAGGCTAGCTGCTCTCCCTGGGAGTGTGCAGAGAATTTAACTTTTTATTTTTTTGCAAGATCCCACCAAATTGCGATGACATGAAAACTTGTCCGTGTGCTGTGTTTTGGAGAGATGGTGTTGCTCTTTTGTAGTAGTCCTTCCCACTGTTGCCAAATGAAAGTCAGCCATTTGTCCTTGATCAGCTGCTGTCCCCATCACTGTGTCCCCATCATCACTGTGCCCTTATTTCTCTTCATCCTGATGGGTCAGAGCCATGTTCTGTGTGGATTTGTACGACTATCAGTTTTTCCTCCCCTAATATAATACATGAACTGCTCATTTGATTTCAGGTTTAACAGAACACCAAAGGCCTCAAGATCCCAATAAAACCAGGTGAAGAAGTGGCCCAGGAAGGGGCAATCCTTGGCAATGCCTCCTCTGAAGAGAAGGACATGGTGTGACTCACGCTTCATTAATCATCAGAGAGGCTGGAGAAAAGCAGCCCCAAGACACAAATCTGTGGGAAACCCCTTGCTCCTGGGGCAGGTTGTTCAGTATAATTGCTCCTCTGTGAATGAAACAAGAGCCATTTCCAAGACTTCTGTATTTTAAAGTCACAAGATTTCTCACAAGGAGTGTCCTTCAGGACCCAGACACTGCTGGCTTTCCTCTTCCTGCTAATGGTGCCCACCACCACGAGGCACGGTCTGAGACTCCATGAGTCAGAAGAGTGTTTCTGTAAGGAAGTAAAGCTCTGCCAAGGGGGAAGGACCATGACTGGTCATCCCCCAGCTGCTGGGTGTCCAAATTTCAGCCCCAGCACAGAGATGAATGTAAGCTGCTATTCCCAAAATGCATGCAAAGATCAGTGGGCTGTCGGGCAATCGTGTTTGAAGGAAAGAGGATAGTCTGAGGTGATGGCACAGTCAGATCAGCCCTGAAAGTACACGCTGAACCCAAGCAGAGGGGGTCTAACCTGGCTACTAATCAGTGTCGTGCACAGGATTCTCACTCTGCAGGTCTTTGGGGAATATACAGAGAGACCAGACTCTCTGGGGACTTCAAGACAAGAAACTTCCAGTGTTTCTAAGATTAGACATCAGCTGAGCAGCTACTTCTGTCACTAAACATTTAGCTCTAGCAGGTAAAAGCAATAGAAATCCCACCTTAGGTGTGAAGTCCTCCTCTGGATTTGTTATTTGTTTTACTATATTTGCTTTTCTTTTCTGGTTATTGTTTCCCATCAAAAAAACCCCAAATAAAACTAATTGCCATTTCCAGATGGTGCGTGATCTGAGGCACGATCATGGAGAGTGGATGGTCCATGCCAGCAATGCTTCTCTCATTTTGCAGGAGCACTGGCCTTGGAAAGGAGCTCCTTTACACAGGGCAAGGTGCACCTGCCTGATTGCAAAGTAATTAATGAGCCACAGCAGGGCCCATCTCTGCCTCATTCCACCTCTAATTGGCCAGGACAGAGAGGTTCCTTTCTGTTGCTTCCCAGAGATGTCAGTCACTGAGGGTCCCGCCTCACCCCCACTTCCCCAGCCAGCATAAAAAGGCAGAGCAGGGAGAACAGAGCATGGTGTGTTGTCTGGTCCTTCCTTGCTGGTTGCCTCTTTGCTTTCAACAGGACAAAAAGGTACTGTTCTCAGATGTTCAGGGGAAATTTGGGGGCATGAAGGCTTTAATTATTCTACAAACTTCTGGTTCATGTTTAGATGTCTCTTACTTAATGCAATTACGGGATGCAATTAGTCTTGATGAACATAAGGTTGCTTGTAGTCCTGTCTGAAAGGTTAGATACAGCCTGGGTTGGTTTTGAGTGAGAAGTTAGTTCAGGCTGAGGTGTGCTAACAGCAGTAGATCAACTTTTTGATATATGCTGTTTTATTTTTTCCCTTAGTTCTGCTGTTATTAGTTCTTCTAATGCAAGACCTTCTAAACCTTGGTGGGGAGAAAGGAGGTACCAGATACCTCTTCTAAATATATTGATAAAAAGCACTATGGTCTCTGACAAGAGCTTTCCTGAGGGAGGAAGGACTTTCTCCTTATTTCTCTGATACCATAAACTAGAAGAAACTTATATGCTGGGAGGGTTTGCAAGTAGAACCATGCCCTAAGGGGAAGAGGTTTGCTTTTGGGGGTCTGCCCTTAATGGGTACTAAAGGAACTTCTCCCTCCAATCAAGTTGTAGGGAAGGGTCACCAGCTGCTTGGTGTCTTCCTAAACTATGGTCCTACTTGCATTTCAGCTGCAATGGCCTTGGCTGTGCCTGACAAAGAGGAAGCTGCTAGGAGCTCCCTGGAGGTGAAGGAAGAGGAGCAGCAGGTAGGTGTTCCATCTGGGGTGTAATCAGTGGCAGGTCCTGGGTGCAGGTGTGAGAAGGTGGCCCTGCTGTGCCTGGGGAGAGCTAAGCCTCCACAAAGGTGAGTGTATCCTCTGCTCAGACTGTGCCCTCCAGCTTCTCTGGCCATGTGGGTGGTAGCACAGCCAAAAGAGTAGGCCTGAAGACCCTCTAGATAGCTTCCTAGGTAAAGCAAAATAGCCTTCTTCTTGGCTTGGAGATGTGTTTCCCTAACTCTGAAGTCAAGATCCTGGCTTGCTGCAGGCAATGCTTCTGTGGAAAGGCTCCTGTGTTCCAGCAGTCCTGAAACCTGCTGCACTTGCTTTACTCCCATGACCAGCAGCATGCCTCTTGCAGACTAAAGTCTGTCAACTTAAACCCAACCTGATTTTGTTCTGATGAAGCTTTTCCTGGATGACTGTCTTGTTAAATAGCTACACCAAATGAGTTAGAGATGGATATTGCTTCAGGAACGTTGAGGTTGCCCACAAATTCAGCTGTCCCTTGGGTAGCACTGCACTAGAGGAAGACCTTGCTAGAATAGATCAACCATAAGTGTCTGCTCCACAGCTTGTTTCTCAGTTGAGTTGCAGATTTTAAAGCAGCTGCTCAAGAATGACAATCCTTGCTTCCTCAATGAGACTGGGTGACCTGAACAGGCAAACATAAGAGGAAGTTCTGGGACAACACTGCATAGGAAGCTCAGTGTCATGTTTGTGAGCTTCATAGCTTTTTTATCTCTTCTAGGATGCAGTAAATCAGGTGGCTAACCTGACCTTGGTCAGCTCTGCCTGTGACATGGTTTCTACAGCTTATGCCTCCACTAAGGAGAGTCACCCCTACATCAGATCTGTGTGTGATGCAGCAGAGAAAGGAGTAAAAAGTGTGACCGAAGCCACAGCCAGCTGTGTGCAGCCAGTTCTGACTACACTGGAGCCTCATGGTAATCTTCTGTGGAAGGGAAGGTTTGCACCTGCCTGTGAGGGACTCTGGCTCCTTCTAGAGCTGGAAGGAACCCTAGGGTGTGGAAATGTGCCTCTCCATCACTGTACTAAAAGGACTATTCCTGGTTTACAAGTAAGGCTAAAAAGCTGAGTCCTAGTCCAGGAGGTGCAGTGGAGTGTTCCTCCCTGGAGGACCAGGACTTGACTGACTACCCTGAAGCTGATCTTGCAAGGTCTGAAGTATTAGGTGGCAGTTGCTTATAGTCAGATTCTTAAAGCTCGTGGTGGTGACAGGAAGGAGCCTCCTCTTTGGAGGACTGTGGGATCTAAAGGTCCCATTTTCCATGGCCTTTAAAGAGCATGACTGTGGCACCTGAGGAGCTCAAAACTTCTGGAGGGAGAGTTGCTGTTCATAATGGCAAGTGTCTGCCAAAACAATCCATGTGGTCTGGATGGAGGTTTTCATCTGGGCTCTGTGTGAAACAACGTGCTCAGGAGGGTACAATTTGTGAGACTGAATTGCAGGAAAACCAACCTTTGACACTGTTATGGTGTTTTGTTTTGTTTTTGCCCCCTTACCAGTTGCTGCAGCAAGTGAGTATGCCTCCAAGGGCTTGGATAAACTAGGAGAAAAGCTCCCACTCCTTCAAAAGCCAGTGGACCAGGTAAGAATCAAAGGCTGTGCTGTCCCCTTGATGGCAGAGGGACCTGGTCCTTGCAGGGTTTCTAACCTTGGGAGTGAAGTAGGCTTTCGTATGAGGAACAATCTAGGTGCACCATGCAAGCTCCTCCAGGAGTAAATGCTTAGCAGACATTGTGCTAAATATCCTCTTGGTGCAGTTCAGAATGGTAGTGTACTACACGACCCTACCCCTTATCTGACCTGAATCTCCTGTTTCACAGATTATCTCTGACACAAAAGAGCTGGTGTCATCCAGAGTGGCTGATGCAAAGGATGCTGTGAGCACTAAAGTGACAGAGGTGATGGATGTAACTAAGGAGACTCTCCAAAGCAGTGTGGAGGCTGCCAGATCTGCAGTGACCAGCAGTGTAGGGATGGTTATGGACTCCAGAGTAGGCCAGACCACTGTAAGCGGAGCAGAAGCTGTGCTGGGGAGTACAGAAGACAATACTCTCCCAATTGGAAATGAGGAACTAGGTAAGGAAACAGTGGATGTGACTACTTGTAATGGGAACCATCACACTGGGGATGGTCAGCTTTGTTCCTCACCCCACTACTCTGGAATGGGGCTGATGCGGAGTGCCATGCTGGAGGCTACCTAGCTCCTAGTCCAAGATTTCTTGATACTTGTTCACTCTGTGTGGTGAGCATCTCTGGTCAGCCTCTAACAGATACTATCTCTTTCCTCAGCCAAACTGGCAGCATCTGAGGAGGGCACAGACATCATGCCTGTGGAGCAGCAGCAGAAGAAGAGGAGGTACTTTGTGCGGTTGGGGTCTCTTCCTGATGATCTTCGCCTGTGTGCCTACCTGCACTCAACAGAGAAAATGAAGCAGGTCTGGCAGGACATGCAGGAGGCCCTTGCACAGCTTCACTGCATCATTGAACTGGTAGGTAGAGTCTGGTCTCCTGGCAGGAGGGGGACCAAATCATTGGCTTGGTCTGAACTTCATTGCTATGATAAAGAGCTGTGCTATTTGTCTTGACACTCTGATCTTCCACTGTCACAGACTGAAGTGTTTAAACAAGGATTTAATCAAAAGCTTCAGGAGGGGCAGGAGAGACTACACCAGATGTGGCTGGACTGGAGCAGGAAGTCTTCCAAAGAGAGTGGAGATGAAAGCTCTGCAGAGGCAGAGGTACTGCCTGGGGAGGGAAGAAAAGGGTTTTGGGCATCCTCTTGAATTTTTAAATTTTTTTGGAAGTAACTCCTCTGATCTTGTCTTTCCTACCTCTTCCCAGGAGATGGAGTCTCTGGCCCTGCTCATGGCAAGTAGTATCACACAGCAGCTGCAAATCACCTGTTGTAAAGTAGTGTCTGCAATCCAAGGCCTCCCCTCAAGCCTCCAGGATAAGGTGAAACGATCTCTTGGTTCCATAGAGGAACTTCATGCTTCTTTCTCAGCAGCAAACTCCTTCCAGGACTTGTCCAGCAGTGTCTTGATCCAGAGCCAGAGGAAGCTGGCTGTGATCCAGGAGTACATGGAGGAGCTGCTGGAGTACCTGAAGAACAACACACCCCTGTCCTGGCTGGTGGGACCCTTCTCCCCCAGGAAGGAGGAGGTGGAAACCTCACAGGAGGAGAAAGCAGAGACAGCAAGAACAGGGGAAAATGAAGCTTCCACCACCCTCATGTGAAGGATAAAGCCATGAGCACAGGTCTGCCTGGTGTGACTCTGAGGGCTTGACCTTAGCTTTATGTATCTCCACTCTCTAGCTGAGGGTGAAGCTGTCACATCCTGAACAATTATTGGGTACTGGTAAATAAATCCTTAGGAGCTTCTAAAGAAGGTGGTGGAAGTAGCAGGGCCACTCTTAAGTACTTGTAGCTGCCTTCAGGAATGGTGGCTGAGCTCTGGGTCAGGAGAACAGAGCTGAACCCTCCTTAGCAAGCCATTCATGGTATGTCCTTCATCAGTGTATCCAGGCACTGCCAACATTCAATACAATGGTTGCTGTTGGCCTTAAACCCTCAGCTAGTACACAATGGAAAGAACTCTGTTCCTAGAAGCTGCTTGTCCTAGATCATAATAGCTTAAAATAAAACTGCTGCATGCAAAACCACTTCTTGTCTCTGCTCTTCCTTGGAGACAGACTGCAAGAATGAGTAATGCTCAAGACGTGTGAACTGTCCACTTCCTATCTAGTGTCTGGTCCTTGATGTAGGACAGGACAGTCAGGAATGCCAGAACTGGTGGTGCAGTGATTGCAGCTGGTGAAACCTGGTACTGTCCTGGGAGGTACCAAGTTGTAATTCCTAACCACTCCCAAGCCTGGGGGCATGTATGTGCCCTCCTGGTGCTTTCCCATGCTTGGAGGATCTGAAGGGAGCTGTCAGGGTCCTGACATCCCTTGTCATTAGTCCTCCTAGGTCTAATTCTACTCCTGTGGGTGTCTGCTACCTGGTGAAGTTTGTGGTGGAGTAAGTGGATTGCAGAAGCAGCTGCCTGGGAGATATGTGGACTACTTGGTAGAGAGCTGTTAGGGTGTAGGTGACAGATACTTACTGTCAGCACTGACCTCTCCTGACCAGGAGATGTTTCAGTTGGGCTAAAAGCTCTTCAGCTGCCATGTCTGATTGTCTCCTGAAGAGCTGGAACAGCCCAGTGCTTTCAGGCTTGTCAGACAGTGATGGTGCTGAGGCTGATAGTCCACGTAACTATTGAACTTCTAAATGAGAAGCTCTGCTCCTTGCTTTTTGTCCTTCTTCTTCCAAGGAAAGAAATGGAATCAGCTCCTAATGTGAGTACTGCTTTTTCTAGACTTAATTTTTAAATTTCTTCTAAAGGTAGTTAAAATTGTTGTACCTGGAGGTTAGAAACTGGGAATGATAAATGGACTGGCTTTCTGCAATGTTTAAGATAGAAACTCATCTGAGTTCTGGGAGAGTATCCAGATTTTTCTCCATTTTAGTCAAACCTGTTTGTCTGACAATCCACACTCATTTTTAGTCATTTTGGATAGAAAGAAGAAATGTGTTGGTAATGTGGCAACCTTAGATAAACACATCTGCAGGGAAGACATGCTTTGAGGTGTATCTTCTGGCTCTCAGTAGCCCTTGGGAGTGATGTAGTGTTCCTTGGTTCTGATAATTATAGCCCAAGTGATTATATCTTACCCTCCCCTACTGCTCTTCCTCTCTGCTTATGCTGTGGTCACATGTAATAACTCAGTTACAGGCTGATTTGAATTTTAAATGCAATCACAGGGCACTTGCTCCTTGTTTCCCTCTTGGTAGATGCCACCTCATCTCCCTCTGCCAGTTTGCTTAACACTTTAATTATTTAATTATCATGTTCGTGTAATTCTGTTTGTCTTTATTCAGCCTCTGTTGTTCATTGTTCAAATGCCTGACTTCTAGGTCAGGGAATGTGCTGGCATTGGGTGAAGCCTACCTTGGGCATCACTGCAGAAGGC
>NW_010301248.1:0-4232 GCF_000700745.2 Antrostomus carolinensis | reverse complement strand
GGTGGCTGCTGCGGTAGTGCCATCTAATCATCTCACTGTCATTTGTTGTCACACACAGCCCTGAGGTACTTGCTTGCATGCGGTCAGTCACTTTTTTGCAGGCTCTGGTGGGTGTAATATCATAGAATAAAAATAGAAGTACTTTGGATAGCAAGAGAAGTAGCCACTCAGGGCCTCTAACAACGACCGCAGCAATTACATTACCTCAGCAGAATCTGTAGCATCAGCAGAAAAATAAGTGGCTTCAAAAGCAGTGTCACCAGGAGCATCAGCAATTTCAGCGGGGAAAGAGCAACAAAAATAGTAACTCTGATGAGAGCTGTTATCAGTAAGTGCAGGATCATCCATAAAATCTAGCTCTGTAATGCACCAGGTGTGAAAATAGCACCTCCTATAACTGTTTTCTGATGAAAAAAACACATCCTTTGGAATCTATTGATTTTTAAAGCTTCTAGGGAAGAAAGATCTGGTTGGCAGGTTTACTCTTGAGGAGTTTTTACCTATTTAAAGTGCATTCTAAGAGACCAACTTGGATGTAGGAAAGAAGAGATCACATTTAGTTTTGTGTGAAATTACATAAACAATGTTTGGAATAACTTTTTTTTTCTTTTTAAGGGGGATAACTCCACTTTGGTAAATGTTGTCAAACAATCATAATGTAAATATGTGTCCTCCACTCATTGGCTTCTGTGAAAACTTAAGATGTTTATATTAGGGCTTTTAAGCCCCTGGAAGTTTAATTGTGCAGCATGTTGACAGCTGGCAGTGAGCACACGTGTCTCTAAGGAGATGATATGTATTATACAAAATTAAACCACAATTTATGCTAGACTTTAAGGATCGCATTCTCTCTACAGCCATGCAGATTCAGCTTTCACTGAGCTCAGTAGAGCTGCTATAAATGTATTCAAAGACAAGGTATATCTTCCAGTTTTGAAAAACAAAACAATAGAAAACTTTTCTCTACAAACCATATGTACTTTCATTGAAACAAGATACTGTTTCTTTCAGCTATGGAAAACTGCACATAAACAGAGGCTTTCAGACTGCTTAAAAAGTAGTCACCAAGCTTTTTGTTCTCTGTCTCAGAAAAACGTGTCCTTGAATTCTGCAGGGTGGTACAAGAGAGAAACTTGTAGAACTGGCACTTGGTAGGGCACTCCCTTCCCCACATCTGAACTGCGTTTGTAAAGAGTAAAATGCTGTAGGGCTGGTCACTGCAAGGTTGGGAGATCGTCAAAACTGAGTGCAAGGTAACCCAACTGGTTGGTCTATACAACAGCCACACCAAAGAGTGCGCTGTGATCCCCACAGCATAAGCTGATGTAACCCTTATTTTGAATATGGAAAAATAAAATTATTCTAAAAGATGGTATGTTGAAATAGTGCATTTTTTAAAAAGGAGCAGGAGGCTCTGTAACTGGAAAAATCACAATTGAACTCAAACAAGTACACCTGTAAATTTTATGCTGCCATTCATGATGCAATTATTTAAACGACTGAGTTTTCCTGGAGCTCACTATGTGGCAGTGCTTTGTTGCTTATGCTGAAGTTATTGAGGTCAATTCTCCATGCTGCTAGAATTTCCATTTCCTCTGAAAATCTGGTTTAGACTTCATCTGGAAGCCAAGTGTTTTAGAGACAGCAAGTGTAGCTCAGCTTTGATTGATAAGTTTAGTGTCAGTGAATGGCTTTATGCTGTTTGCTCATGTGAAATTATTGTCATTTTATAAGCATAATTTCTGACAGTCAGGTGACACTCCTGGCTTCCATTTGTACCAGGAAACTTTTGTTTGGTACAAGCTTATAGGAAATTGCTAAGATTGCTCAAATATCTGTTAGTATCTTCAGATAATACAGCAGTCAGAAAAGTCTTTAGACTTTGTTTAATACAGTGAACACAAGCATAGTTGAGAAAACAATAACTTATTTTGACCAGACCAAAATGATCATGAAAGGGAAATTTCATATTGGACTTTCACATGAATGGAGTGAAATGCAAACATAAATATGTTCCAGCTGAAATTACTTGTTACACTTGAATACTAAACAGGGTAGGTGAGAGAATGAAGTCCAAAATATAGTAGAAATCATATGGGACTATGACAATTCTATTTACGGAGGGAAGTTGCTAAGTATCTATGGATTCACAAACCAACAGGGGCTTGATTCCGTGAGGTGTTAAAAATCTTTTTTCCTTTTAAATTGTCCCAGTTGGAAATATCATCCAACACTGGACAGTACAGTTACCTAGTATTTTTAAACAGTATTTTTATGGTGTCTGAAAGCTTATTGAAAACTTTAGCGTAGCATTCAAATAGGAATCATTTTATTTAAAAAAAAAAAAAAAGGTGAAAAGCATCCAGAGCAGAAATTGCTTCTCATGTATACAGGCAAAGCTCCACCAGGATTCATAGAATTGTAGTTACTTATAGGAGAAAGAATTTGGCTTGCTGGATCTGCAGGAAACCAGCCATGCTATACATTCCTTGTCTGTGGAACACTGAATGCTCAGCACTCTGAATATTTTAAATAAAGTTCATGCTCAAAGTTTTTGTGGCAGGATTCCCAGAAAGGATTTATTTACTATCTGAGATTTGCTCTTTGCAACTCTGTTCCACAAAGATAATGCCAACTTTTGCAGAAGTAGTTTCTATGCTGTTATATGGCATTTGAGAAACTTCCATTCGTGCATATGAGTAAGGCATCTGCACATGAAAATTCTTTCTACTGGTTAAATTGGTAAAATAATTCCCTTTCCTCACCAAGTATATTCCCCCTTTTGTTTACTCTGGAAAAATAAAATGTCAAGCATAAGGTTTTAAATGGTTGTCTAGGTGGCAGAAAATCCATATCAGTAGGTTGTGAAATACCATGTAGGTGTCTGTCCTGAAATGAAGAACCCATTAAAAAAAAAAAAAGAAAAGAAAAGAAAAGAAAAAAAGCAAGTTCTAAATATAAATGTCGTAGAGACAGAACAAAAAGTAACTTTCCCTGAAATCTTGCTTCAGGAAGTGGACAAATGTTAAAAGTTTCTGTTGTCTAAAACTGGGGTTGAAACTTGTCATGCAATTAACATAGTTAGGGAAGAAAACAGTGCAAAGCCTCACTTTATTTTTTTTAAATTAATCTTTAAAACTAGGTGAACTCTAAAGTACTCCTGAGGAATTTGAGCATGAACTATGACCAAATCTTTATTAATCATGAAAAGCTCCATCATGGATGATTTCCAACTACAAAAAAAAAAAAAAGCCTATGCAGAGCTAATTTAGTTGATTACTGAATCCCAGGGCATGATTTTCAAAAGTAGGCAAATCCTGGAAGATTCCAGGCAGTTTCCCAAGCACTTCAGTATGTGCACGTACTCGTACTCAGTGTCCTGTGGAACACAGCCTTCCCTAATGATCTGGCCAAGCCTTGATGATATCTTCAAAGACACTAACTTCTGCTTCACAGACATCAACGAGGATTTGTAATGTTCAGCTGGATTAGGACATGCATTTGTTCTGTACATTTCTGCACATACAAACACATTTTGCTTTGTGAGCATGCCATGGAACAAGCATGTTTAACTCCTGAATAGTTTTTGTATATATATCCCCCTATCTGTTTTTGCAACTGGCTGACATACATCTCTGGAAAATTAGGGAGCAGAAAGGGGGAAGCCCATGCAGGAAAGCTTACTATGGATAATTGCAGTTTTTTATAATGCTAAGCTTTGGTTTTGAGAAACAAGGATCAGAACTGGAAGAAAAGTATCAAGAGAGAAAACCTAATGTATAAAATGTGCTCCTAACCAATTGCATAAATTTACACAGGTACCAGTGCAGCCAGAGTTTCTTCCCAGATTTAAAAGAAACTGATAATTTGCAAGGTACTTTTCTGACTGGGATACAGAAATCGGGGAATACTTTGTGTCACTTGGTCCAAGCAAGGTAAAGCCCAGAGGAGTGCTTTTTAACCATTGTAACATTTAACTCTGATGTTGGAGTTTGCTGCCACTCAAGACCTATTACTCATTCTCAGACAGACAGGTCAACCTAGTGATTTTCTGGATGACAAAAATGTATGATTTGAATTTACTTCAAATGTTTACACTGATCCTTGAAATTTTAAATAGCCAATTTGTTAAGTGGTGGTTAAAACCCACGCCTATGAGTTCATCACTCCGATCATAAGGAAAATGCTGACATTATGCAGATGGAGTCCTGCAAGGGTCGGTACTGGGACCA
>NW_010301247.1:0-12371 GCF_000700745.2 Antrostomus carolinensis | reverse complement strand
GAGGAGAGGAGAGGAGAGGAGAGGAGACAGGATCTGTGCTAAAAGATGCAAGGGCTAAACTCACATTACAGGTTACAGAACCATGGTGCTAACACAGCTGCTAAGGCCAACACAGGAACAGATGAATCATATAGTACAGATAAGTTATATGTCCTCCTCTTTCAATTCCAGTTCCCATTCATTAGTAAATTATGAGCTGTGATAGCATGGCAAATGAATCACATCCTCCTTAAAAGTGAACATTGGATAAGCTCTGTAGAGGTCATTGTATCCTCAGAACTCTGATTTGCACAACTAAACAACAGCATATAGTATTTGTACCTATGTAAATTTGATGCTGTTCTAAAGTATTTCTGCTGCTTTGCATTACCAAAAGCAATTAATCAGCATTCAAAATTCAGAATGATCATCTGTAGGCATGTGATATTTCATTTGAAGCCTGAAGTTCAAGTCTTTGGAGGAGGTTATCAGCTTTTTCCAGACCTGCCCAATTTTATTCCTGAATTGTTCACAAGCATCTGCAACAATGCTTCTGAACACAATGTATGGTGGCCCTTTTGCTCAACTGGCTCGTTAATATCTCCGATTACATTATCCCTGTTTAACCTGACAGCTTCAAACAAAGACAATTCTATCAAACCTTCAGGAAAAAATGTCAGAATGGAAGGGAATATATCTATTTGCTTTTATTTGAAGAAAGAGCTCTATTCAGTTGAGTAAGTAATTTGAAACAGCACAGAATTCAGCATAAGTAAGTACATTTAGAAAAACAAACCCAATTTGCAGTAATGAGAAGTTCTGCATGCATAAGACAATCTACCAAAGCAGCTATGTCTGTACTAAGCAGCTCTGTTAGGACTCACATGTTTGTGTCCTCAAAGAATATGAATCTTTGCTTCCCTCCTAAATGGAGTGGATGATTTTACTGAAGGAAGGACCCCTGTTACAGAGGAGTTTTGAGCACAGTAGGACACAGCCTTGACATAACTTTCCTATTCTTATTCAACATCCACGGGAACAGGAATTCCTGTTCCTAATTCAACCTTTGCCACCTTCTTCTGCTGTGGCTTCAATATAGAGAGTGACTGGAATGACAATGTTAAAATGAATCTGTAAGACTGGAGAGTTAAATCTATTTTCAGGTATAGCATGACAGATCTGACCAGCCAGCCAGCCAATAAAGCTCACTCAGTGAGCTGAACTGCCCTCTGAGTTCTGTGATCTGTATTGACTACACTAGTGGCATTGTAGATACTTAACTCACATGTATGTATCTAGATATTTGGATGCCTGAATTGAATTTCTAAATCACGAGCTGATACTCATCTCTTGTAGGTGAACAAAAGCAGAAAGCCTGGAGCAGAAAGCAGCAGTGCTGATGTTGTGCTCACAGCTGGCAGTATCTTTGCCAGTCCCAAATACTGGAATGAAGCAGGGAGTCTGCAGCAGAGATGCACAGCTCTTCCACTTTACTGGGCCTTAAAAAATATTGCAGTAAAATTAAAAGTACTACAGAGGGATGAATGTCAGATCTGGGCTTTTTTATTGACCTTCCAGACAACTGTGATGGTTGACACAGACACCTAAAGTGTGTGGAAAGTCAGACTTTTCTCCTTCCACAATCCCATCAGGACACCTCCAGGGATGGGGTGAACCACTTACCATGTGACTAGAAAATCATTAGTCAGTGTGCACTACGCAGTAACTCTTTCCTGGGTGAAGACATACTGAATGAATCAGATTATCTCTCCAGTATCTTGGTGCTCTGATTATATATAGGTACTAGCCTTGGCTATCTAATGCATCTCCTGTACATTTGTATTTGGTATAGCATGGCTTGAAGTTGTTCTCAACATTAATAATTTAGGTCATAGGCTCTAACTGTTCCAGTGATGTTACAATGACTTCTGACCAGTCCTGATCAAGATGCTCACAACTGATTGTACATTGATTTTTCCATTGCTTACCAGCAGCAGCAGTCCCACAAAGGCTCAGAAGTCTGGTCTATACTCAAAACACTCCATACTTTTTTAAACAAGAAATTAAGGAATTGGACAAGATTACTCCTCCAAAGTCTCTCTCTTTTTCTTTTTTCTTTTTTCCTTTTTTTTTTTTTTTTTTTTTTTTTTTTCCCTGAGAGACTAATTCAAAGCGCTTTTAAATCAATGAGAACATTTTGATTCGCTTCAATGAGTGTTGGAGCTCAGCCTTACCCTTTTGCTACTCAAGATTTCAGCCTGCATTTTCATTCCATAAAAATTAGGCGAGATGCATGTGAAATACAGGCTGGGATTCACCTCAACTTATTGCAGACATTGGCAGTGCAAGTGTCTACACCTCAGCGTGCCTGGCTCACTTTGAAGCAGTGGGGAAAACTGGGGACCTCAAAAGCATGATTCATCTGCTCTGTTTTAGGTATCTACATTAGGAGGAGATGAACTATATATTAGAAGTGCCTACTTCTCCAACTGGAAAAAAAAGAGCCCCAGGGGACTAGGTCAGATGAATCTCACTTACAGTGTCAGATAACAAGCCATGAATCAAACCTAACATTGCCTTGTAATGTTGGGAATGATAGAAAAGAAGTAAAAGGGAAGAAAGCTTTCCACTAGCCACCAGGGCACAAATGTCTAAATACAACCTTGAACAATAGGAACAAAAAGGGTTGTATTTTCTTACTCTGTCTTACCCAATGTAACCACACATAATATGTTTGACACTCAAATATGTGCCAAACTGAATATTGAAAAAAAAACACGAGATGAGGCCAAAATTAATAATGAGATGTTCTTAGAAATACCTACCCCCTGGTATTTTTACCCTTGAGGGTGCATGCGTTCTAGTGTTTTTCTACAGCCAAGACAACTATTAAAGTAATAAAGAACAAAAGCTTAGTTTCTCCTTTGAAGGTAATGTTATAATTAGAGAAAAGTAGAAGAAACCAAGTATTGCAATCCCACCTCACCCAGTAAAATTATGAGACCTGGTAGCTATTTGTTTTCAATTTATTTGAATTCTGATGGTGCTATGGTAAATCTGATGATAAAGTTAATTACTCACAAGAACAAAATTTGAAAGTTTTCATGGTGATACTTCACATTATGTTACTAGCACTATTTCAGTCATTGTGATAATTAAAAAATAAGCACACATTTACACTCAGCTTGCTTCTAAGGTTATTAGATGTATCTCAAGGTGTCCACTTTAAGTGTATGCTAAACAGTTGTAATGCAGCTATGGATGTTGTTTATCTAACACAAATGATTCAACATGCCCATAATAGAAAGCATGTAATTAAGTTCTGCACACACTCTTATTGGAGTTATGGGGCAGGCTAAGAAATACTTCATGCTTCAGACTCCTGAGGGAACTTGTGCTCCTTCCTCCAGCATGGATCACTGTGTTCTTTCCTTCACAGGATAGAAGGATACAAAAGCATGTGAAGTCTTTCAAAGCTAGATATTTTTTGTCAGGAATTTTGAATCATTCTCATTATAGAAGACGTGCCACATCGTACACAAAAGCAGGAGCAGCTATTCCCTTGGACCTGGACAGCAGAACTTAATAATGCAGGGGTCATCTTATACAGTCAGTTGCATCTTTCTACCTTGCTTCAGCACTTAAATTCACATCAGCTTTATTTTTTCTGTCATTTTTTAATATGTGGAAATTCTGCAAATATCTGGAGGATACTGTCATATATGATTTTTTTCACAGTTCCTGAAAGTTGGTTGGATTTTTTTGTTCTTTTTTTTATTTCTAGCACAATTTTTATTAGATCCCTAGTTTACAGGGCAGGGAGTAAATTGTGTCTGTCTCTTCATCCTTTATTACAGCATTAACCTTTCCATTATCAGCTCAAAAGCAAGGTTTATATTGCAGGCATCAGATCCAGCAATGACTTCATAGCCTGATTTAGTAGCAATCCCTATCAGTAAGTTAATGTCCTGCAGACCCAAACTTCACGAGATACATGATAAAAGAAGAAACAAGAAGCAACATCTAAAACCAAATTAAATTCAGGGGTTATTTGCTCCTCTCCACTTATGCTCATGGTACAGCAAGCTAGATAGATTGGGCTCACACTAACAATTGCTTCTGCTAACATTCCTAATAGATAGGATATTAGTGCACCAGGTCAGACACTTTTTCCATGCATGAGTTTCCTTTGCCGTGCTATTACTGCTAGTTGTTAGTACCTCTAGCTTAAATGTAGGATGTTCTAGTATGAAAATGTTAGAATTAATCAAGCTAGCTAGGGTATTAAGGTAAATGTAACTGAAGCAGAATGGGTTAATGTCCCATGCTAAGAACCAATTAATTAGTGCAATGAATTAATCTGACAGCACAAAGTCTTGTGCTGTCACAGTTAATCTGTTTCCATTATCACCACAGCCTGGTGAAAACTAGCTCAGGTATTTCTACATCCCGCTGAAACCTGTCCCATAGTCATATTTTTTGTTTCTTAAGCACAGTACATATATAAATGCCTCTGTTTAAGAAAAGTAATGATGGCTTGATCAGAAGTGTCATAAAATCCGGCAAGTCTTTGATGCACAGGATGACACACTTTGTGCACCTTACTTCCACAATCTGAGTTAAGCCAAGCACCAGATTTGGCATCAGGAAGGGAAATATATTCACATCCCTCTACATTGAGTATTGGCTTAGGCCTGGATATTTTCTTTTCTTTTCCCTGGAACATAAGGCATTGTCCATTTCTTAGGCTTACCTCAGAATTCTTTTGCTACAACAGGAAATTATCACAGTCTCACTTTTCCTCATGTGCGTTACAGTTGAGACACCTGGTCTGTATTATAGGCTTTTTTTTTTGATGCTTCAGGCTCATCATAGAGGTGACTTTGTCACTGTTCTGGTGAATGCAGTGTTTAAGTTGTTAGTCCCTGATGTGACCTGAAGAAAACACCTGATTTTTTTGTGGTTACATATGACTGAATCTGTTGATCCTTGTAGGCTTTTCCAATGAAAGAGAGGACCCCATCTTCATAGTCAGGAGCCTGACCCCTCCAGCATAGAAGTGCAGGAGGGGTTGTAACTCCAGCATATGCAGCGGACAGGCATTGAAATGAACCCAGAAGATGCACTTCTGTCTCCTTACTCCATCTTCCCACACTTCCTACACTTTCACTGACCCAGCTCTTCTCCTTGGTTCTCAGAATGGTGGTGAGAACCTGATGTGGGAGCATAGGGTGTCAAACAAAAAGTACTAAATAAAGGAAGCAGACATCAGTAGCTTCATTTCCCCCCCATCAGGATTAAAATATCTTTTGATGAATAGGGAGAACATCTTTTTATGTGAACCAAAAATATTACAGGAAATTAAACAGTGCTGTGAAGATGTTAAATCTAGAAAGTATATTAAATCATTATAACATCTTTTATGGCAGTTGTAGTTCTGATTTAAGCCGAAAAACCTCAAAGTAAACTTAACTTTGGAGCCCTTACAACATCTCTGGAGTGTATGCTGGTTGCTATATTTATAGACTGTGTTACATGAGTGTTCTCTCTTTATATGCAGCT
Organism: Antrostomus carolinensis; assembly: GCF_000700745.2. Classification (NCBI taxonomy): domain Eukaryota; kingdom Metazoa; phylum Chordata; class Aves; order Caprimulgiformes; family Caprimulgidae; genus Antrostomus; species Antrostomus carolinensis. The sequence continues at coordinate 6,830 of NW_010301247.1, read as the reverse complement.
AGTCAGTAGATAGCATGCCAGTGGGTAGTACTCCAGAATACATCTGGCTTGATATACCAGCATTATGGAGTCAGGAAGATTTAATTTAGCAACTCTAACTGCATGAATTGTTCACAGGGCTTAGATGTGAGACACTAGAAAGTATTTAATCATTTTTTAACATGAATATCCAATTACTTACAGGCAGGTTCGTACGTGGGAGTAAGCATGTGCATGTATATCTGAATTTATTTTCTGGCAACTAAACATCCTACAGGTATTGATTTCCCACTTCTAGGAGAGCTGGAAAATCTGAACTAGCTTGATCATAACCTCTGTCTTAAAGAGGATTTCCCAAAATGCTTGAAAAAATGTCACAAATCAAATTATTCACTGTTTTTCTGAAGTATTTCTGCTCTTTAGCAAAAAAAAAAGAAAAAGAAAAAAAAAAAGAAAAAAAAAGAGAGACAGAACATCTGTGATTTGGGGAATGAAGCCTAGAAAGAAACATTTCAGAAACTTAAGAGTATGAAAGGAAAGTAAGAGCTTGATCTTATGCTTACAGAAATTACTAGTAAAACTTCCAATGACTTTAATAGTGAAAGATCAGAGCTCAAAGCATGAGCCCAAGAGAGGAAGAGAAGAAACAGGTCTGTGATGAAAGACGGGAGGCACAGAGAAACGGTGACAGTCAGACAGCAAAGCCCATAGCCAAACACTTTCATGTAAAAAGCTCCATGTTTCAATGACCTACGCACTTCTGACGTCTCGTAATTTCCCTCTTTGGGGGAAGATGGCCCCAAATATACTGTCACTGTGCACTGAACTCAAGATGTTCAAAGCTGCTGATTATTTTCCTTTGATCTTTTCTCTTTTTTCTTTTTTTATTTTTTTCCCCACAGTCTCTCTGCTGTCAGCTCAAGAATTTTTACCCCACCAATTCTGAGTACCCATGTCTCTGATGAATGAGAGAAGCCTTAAAGAGCAATTTAAAGAGAGACCTTGCAACTGTAAAGAAAACCTTTACATTGTAATAGCTTGGAATAGAGATGTCAAATTGAGATGCCCTTTAGCTAATGCTGTAGTTTTATGTGCTTTCCAACAGACAGATATGTACATAATAGGAGAAACCTGCTAGGGCAATGAAAGGCTTGGAAGCAGACAGGATTTAGCTAAGGATTTATTAGAAGAAAGAATTAGTTTTGAATTTTACTGAAGGCTTGGGGCTTTAATCCTGAAAAGACTTTACCATGCAATCTGTGCTGGATATTACACCACCATACATCAATCCCTGTTCACAAAAAAATTCTTTTCTGATTGAGATTTTTGAAAACTTAAAAAAAAATAAAGCGTATGATTCACCTCCCATTGATCAGCTGAACTGCACTAGGCTGCAGAGCTTGTTAGGATGTAATCCTCTGGGGGAGTTAAATTTTAACAGACTGCTGGGGTTATTTTTGGTTTGTCATGTGCAAACTGACTGTAATCTCATTCGTACCCACTGAGAAAGCAGAAAGGATGATGGCTGTGCTACAGCTGGTGGTGAAAGGTTATTCCTAATTTTGATCTGGCAAACGAGTTATCAGCCATCATGAATGACAAGATTCCTTCTCCCACTCAACCAGTGATGAGCAGACTTTCAAACATACTGTCTTAAGAAGGTGTAATTACAAAACCACTTCAAAGTCAAGGTTAAAAACCTCAGATGCTTCATTGCCCTTTGGTAGAAGAATATGAAATTGCATCCCTCTCTTTCCTCCCTGCCATCATGAACTCTTTAATAAAAAAAAAATCTGCAGTTATTGTTCTAAGAGGCAATCGACAGTTAATGACTTGGAAGAATGCTTTACCTCAAACTAAAGGAAGAAAAGTATTAGGAAAATGGGTGGTTTGTGGATATTTTTGGCTAAATCAAACTCTTGATCAAATTCTGGCAGCAGAATGGAGATCTTTACCATGACTTAAGAATGAATGAGGCCACTGGCCGCTGAAAAAAGCTACTAATGACTAGAAAAGGTGTTATTTTAATTTAGAATGCCCTGATTCAATAGACAAGAAAAGTGGGGATCATTTCATGGATTTGTGGGATGGTACACTACAGCACACTAACAGAGCAAAGTTTTCCATCCATATCATCACTAATTTGACTAGATCAGTCAGAGGGAAAAATAAATAACAAATTATTTCCTAAGTAAATCCTTCCCTTCACCCTCAAGGTTATGTTAATGAGAAATATCTTAGAGGAGCATTCAATCTACTTATATAATGTAAGCAAATCTCTGAAAAACAGCTGCAGCATAAAGAGGGTATTAATGTTAACTCTTCAGCATGGGCATCAATGTCTGATGATTATCACTCATTAAAACCACTTTGTTGCACATGCAAAACCCAGGTGCTAAGGGAAAACTATTTTAAGCCAGAAAGTGACAGGCATCTTTAGGCACGTACTCAGTGTTATTGCATGTCTGTAATCCTATTAACTTCAATGCAAACATTTATGGTGAGAGGTATCACCTAATTTGAGTAAGATCTCTTCTTTCTTGTATGCAATGACAGAATAAAGGAAGAACAATGGAGAAGAGTGATTTGTGGACAGCAGATATGTTTACATTCAAAATGAGCCACTGGTTTCTATATAGCCTGGTACCAAACAAATGCATTTATTCTAAGGAACCTGAAGGTGCACAAGTCCATGGGACCTGATGGGATGCATCTGCAGGTCCTGAGAGAACTGGCAGATGAAGTTGCAAAGCCACTATCCATCATATTTGAGAAGTCCTGGCAGTCTGGTGAAGTTCCCACAGACTGGAAAAAGGGGAACATAATCCCCATTTTTAAAAAGGGGGAGTGTTTAAGGCCAGGTTGGATGAGACTTTGAGCAACCTGGTCTAGTGGAAGGTGTCCCTGCTGATGGCAGAGGGGTTGGAACTAGATTATCTTTAAGGTCCTTTCCAACCCAAACCATTCTATGATTCTATGAGTCTACATTTTCATGTTTAAATGATTTTAAATCCTACTGCTGATGAAGACCTACCAAACCGCTGTATGATGCATGTCCTGCTGCTTTCCACAGCCTGACAAATATGAGATAGAAGGTCAGCTAACCTGCCCAATGTTATAAAGTTTGCCTGCTGATGACTGGGGAAAAACCTAAAGGAGGAACTGAAATTGTAGGCAAATGGCAGCCCACACAAATAACATGCCAGAAGTTTTACAGTTACACTTTCCTGTCTTATGAGACATTGTCCACACAATTCAAGATAAGATAATTCAAATAACCTGTTTGACTCTAATCACATTTCTTAAAATTATGCTTTTTTACTTTCTAGTATCAGTCTGATGTCTGTCTGTAAGTCCACTTAAAGCACGAGGTCCCAGTATTTTTTTTTTTATTTTTATTTTTTTTTTTTGCAGACAGGGAGCTGAGATGTAGCTTCATGTACAGCCTCTCAGTGCAGTCACACAGTGCTCTTGTGATTCCCGTAATTTTGAAACACTCCGAAGAGGCAGGACCTAAAACAGAAGAGGGGAGCAACTTAAGTGCTTCCCTTAAGATGTACTTTTCTATCAGGAGGTTTATATTGGAATTGCATTAAAAATAACCCAAGAATTTCATTCTAATATCTTCATAATTCTCTTGGGTCATGCCAGACCATAGCTAATGCTGCTTTCCCTGAGTAGCACAGGTAAACCCAGCATGCAGCACAAATCTTGAGTTCAGCTGGAAGATAGACTTGAGGAAGTACAAAATTACACAGGATACAGGGTCAATATGTCCTGAAAATTTCAAGTAGCGAGTGTAGTGTGAGGCTGGTACTCAAAATTAACTTTAAAAAAAAAAAGCAAAAGAGCGTGTTCAATGTTATTAACACACAGTGGTTTGGTAATTTCCTTTGCAGGACATATTATTTAATCTGGAGCTAGGTTACAGTCTTGGAATATGAATTATCTTGTACTAATCCTATCAGTACCAAACACACACACAGAGGTGCTTTTGTAGAGTAACTGGTGTCTTTATACATTAAATTGAAACTGTCCATTGCTTTCTAGTGCTTATCACCTCAGTGTCTGATTTCAGCCAAAATTTGACAGCCAAAAGCAGGAACTGAGTAGCAGATGAGTATTACCTGACAACAAACAACTATGGTGGATTTTCTAACGGTGCTGATAATAACTCAGTAATCACAAAAGAAACTCTGCAATAAAACAGCCACTGGCTCACAGTGAAGGAGGACATGCATCCACAGTGAGAGCAAGGACCCTTCTCCCTCCCTGCTCCCTTCCCAAACATCGCACGGTCCAACTGTTGTCTATCAGCACAGCCCATTTTGATGACAGGAGCTGCTGGCAACACACCCATCCCACTTCCAGGAGCACTTATATTCCTGAGGAAAGGGATAAAAATCATCTCTGGTACATGAAACATGGCACGTCACACCAGGCAGAGACCTCTGCTTGGGCAAAGAGCTTATTTCTGTGGTGCCATGAGCTCCCAGGTTGTGGGTATATAAAGGGGGATACTGGCAAAAATCTTACAGGTAATATCATCATAAGGAAAGATGTGTTATTCTTGGTTATCCAGGACCAAATCAAAGATCGCCACCCTTGGACACCAGCCTTTTTTGAGTCTTACCACCCTCCACCCCACTAAAGCAAGCAAATCATTTTGGTGTTATGAATACAGAAGTAAAGCAACTTCATGTAGCTCACAGTGGCTGCTGTGACCTTGGTGAAGGAATGAGAACAGTTTGTCTGCCTGAGAACTGTGACTCCTGAGAACAAACTCCTTTTGTCCATGAGAGCCTGGGACCTCTTCATGTTGGTCCCCAGGTCCCCATAAGTCCCAGTCCCTAGCCAAGCTTTTGACACAGCAAGGCAGGACAGACTTTACAAGGTGACAACCCACATTTTTCTTTTGTCCCTACTGTTTTTCTCTTCTCTGACAATACCTCATTACTTGCTGTGTGTTTCACCAGCAGTCTCCTAGCCTACATCTATTGGTCAACTTCTCCAAATCCCTTTAGCTTTGTCCAGAAGCTGCAGAGCATAAAACATTACAACCCATCACAACCACAACCCAGAAATGATGACAGCTCAGGAGAGCACCTCAGGCTGTAAACCTATATCTGGTATTTAGGATTCATTTAATGTTATCTTTACACTGCAGACTGAGCAGCAATTTTAATACATGAGCAAACACACAGATTCAACATACCAAAGGAGAAAATGTTCTCCTGGGATATACACAAAAGGCAATTTAGTGGTTTTTTTGCCTCTAAGGTTTGCCAGTGCCAAAAGATTTTGAAATTTATCCTGTAACTGCCCACTGTTTTTTTTCATCTTGTTGCCTGCTCCTTCTCACCCTGAGGACACACTGTACTTTACACTACAAGCAGATACAAAGTTTGTCTTAGGAAAAAAAAAAAACAAACAAACCAAAAAACATATTTTTACTGGGAAAAAAAAAGCCAAGATATCTCTCATAGCAACTCCTTTCTCACCTTAGCAAATCAGTGGTACTGCCTTCAAAGCATCAAAAACAATCCTTCCTGGTTCTCTTTAAACATTTATCCATTCACCTTTCATTTTAAAATATAGCCTTCTGGCACTGAGATAATAAAACTCAAACAGACGAAGTCTACATTTACCTACCAGTTCTCTTGGGATACTTGTCGTTCCGATACACCTTCTGCAGTCTCAGGTGGACTGAGAATCAGACCCTGTGATGTGCAACTTCTCTCCTTCTTTAGGTTACAGTATTTTATTGACTTTCAGCAGCTACACGAACAGCTGAATGTCTGTATATCTCATTTCAAGCTAAATCCAAGAGTATATAGTGAGTGAAGGTCTAACACATTAATAAATAATAGCCATGGAGGGGAAGGTAGGAATTCAACACCTTTTGCAAGTGCTTGCAAGGTTAACAGAAGTGCCACCAGGCAGCCCACGATGAGCCACTCAGTCTATCAGACTGGAAGACCAAGGTCACAGTGTAGCCACAAAGAAATGACTCGTGTTCCCTGATGGAAATTCATGCTTTGTTAACAAAATGTTATGGCTAAAACAGGTGATTTAAAGGCATTTTCAATGTCCCGTGTTTCTCTTATGGAGGCACCAGAAGTGTGTTAATGGTAAGACAGCAGGAGCCAAGTAAATGTCAAAGTGAAATCCTCCAAAGATGTCACTTACAGGGATGGATAGGCTCCAAGAGGTGATACAGCTGGACCTGACTTGGCTCTCTCAGATGGTGCATGGTGATTTGTGATACTTGGCAAAATCAAGAGTCCCCAGAGCAGACAACCCAAAATACATTTCTGACTGTGCTCAAAATCCATTCCAAGCCATCATCGAAAACTGCAAAGGCCAAGGGCTGTTAAATGCAGAAATTAATTTCCGAGTCTCACCTCTATTTTCTGTTTTAGCCATTTGTTGCTCTGCCGCTCACCTCAGGGGGAGTTCAGCTCTCCAGAGTGGTGCCATCAGACCTTTGCTCTGGTGGGAGGCACAAGGGCTGAGAGGAGACACTGCCTTAGGGTGACCTCTGTGAGGAGAGGCCGGAGCTGCCCCGTGCTGGACACAGCCGGTCTCAGCTGGTCCCAGCCGGCTCCACCGGCCCCACGGCAGGACACAGCTGAGCCCCTCAGCCAAGCTGGGGGCACCGGCCGGGGGGGAAACAGGTTTCCGAAAGGGCCAAAGGCGGCACGGCAGGCCACAGCGGAGCCCCTCAGCCAAGCGGGGGGCACCGGCCGTGGGGGAAACAGGTTTCCGAAAGGGCCAAAGGCGGCAGAGGCAGAAGAGGAATCTTGAGGCAACCATCAGTGTTGAGTGCACTGTCAGCAAGTTTGCTGATG
>NW_010301246.1:6224-40333 GCF_000700745.2 Antrostomus carolinensis | reverse complement strand
CCCCCCCCACCCCCCCGGGCTCTCCCCCGGGAAGGCTCCGTTATGTCGGGCACCACCTGCGTGAGCCGCCCCAGGGGGGTCCCCCTCTTTTTTTGACGGGGAGCGGGGGGAAACAAGCCGTGAAGGTGCAGCCGAGCAGTGGCCCTGGCTGTGGGATCTCACAGGCCCTGAGCCAGCGGGTGCTGTGAGGTGGGGGTGACGCGGTGCCAGGCTGCAGTTGTATCGGGTTAGGGACACGCTAATCAGAGTGGTCTAATTACAGAATTGCCAAGATTGGAAAAGCCCTTTAAGCTCATCCAGTCCAGCCATGAACCCAACACTGACCAGTCCCCGACTAACCCATGTCCCTCAGCACTGTGTCTACACGACTCTTCAATCCCTCCAGGGATGGGGACTCCACCACTGCCCTGGGCAACCCCTTCCAATGCCTCAGAACCCTTTCAGCAAAGAAATTCTTCCTCACATCCCATCTCAACTGCCCTGGGCACAACTGGAGCCCATTTCGTAGAATCAGAGACTGGTTTGGGTTGGAAGGGACCTTAAAGCTCATCCAGTCCCAACCCCCCTGCCATCAGCAGGGACACCTTCCACTAGACCAGGTTGCTCAAAGCCTCATCCAACCTGGCCTTCAACACTTCCAGGGAGGAGCAGTCACAGCTTCCTTGGTCAACCTGGGACACTGTCTCACCAGCCTCTGGGTTACTTTGTTGAACAGACTGACCCCCACCTCTCTACCCCACTTAGTGTAGCACATCCAGAGAAAAGCCTCCCCCTGCACTTGAAAAGGTAGAATTTAAGAACTTTCTGTGCTCTCTGTAAGAATCCCGTAGAAAAACACAGCCCGGTTCCTGTGGCTCTCCCCAGCTCTCTCCCGCAGGCGAGGAAACAGCTCTGTGTACTGTTTGCTTTGTGTGTTTTGTCTTTGCTTCCCCAGCCTGGCTGCAGTAAGGGACTCATTTCCAAGGCTGGCCGAACAGTGAGTCATGGCTTGGCAAGGAAAATAACTCCTGAAGGCTCAGTGGTGATCCTTGCTGGACAGATCTGCTGGTAGCTCTGTCCTCAAAGAGTAAATCAACACCGTCTCCCCATCCCAGGAAGGTAGAGTGATGTCTGAGGCTGACCCTTGATCACCAAGAGGACTATAACCAGCCTCTCTGGTGATTTTTGTTGAAATTCAACCGAAATGTTGAAAAAACTGACCCCCAGCCCTTTGATCTTAACATTAAATCTTGGAAACGTTAGCAGTGATTAGAAAGATAAACATCATCCCTTCCTGGAGGGAATGCAGAAGTTTGTTCTGCTCAAGTGTTGTGTGTTGCAGGGGTTAAGTTACATTTTGCTTTAGGGAGGAAAGGAAAAAAAAAAAAAAATCTCTCCAAGTAATTAAGACGGTGAGCTAATGAAGGGGCTTTCAAAGCTGGGGCTGGTGGGGGGGTAATGGGAATCCCCTGTTGCATCAATGACATTAGGACCTTAGGAGTGATTCTGCAATTAAGAGGCTGAAATGGTGTTGAACATGAAGTTAATCCTGTTATCTCGCAAATATTGAGCACACTGCTTGCTCTGGATAACTATAATGGGATTATACTAGTCAGTCTGGCACTCTTGACACTCCTTTATCTGTTCAGGGCTTTTTCTTATTTTCCTGTTCAGGATAAATTATTGATTAGTCTTCTTGGAGTTAATTTTGGGAGGTGATGTCTAGGACATTGTTTTCCAATGCTGCTTGATTTTTTTTTTAATTGTTGTTGTTTTAATTGAGTTTGATAACGAGCACCCAGTTGCCTTTTGAAGCCTCCACAGCAAAGATCCCATGAGCCCATCCCTAAATAAATGTTTAGGAAAAGAACTGACGAACAAGGACAAGTATAAAAGGAGACTTCCCTTCGTCATGCCTTCCTGGCATCAAGAATCTGCAGTTGAGCAAGTTCCTGTGCCAGAGACTGTTCCCAGGCCATCATGTGTGTAGAGTATAATCAGTTCTGGTTTGAAAGCCTAATTTTGTATCCGTGATAGCCTGTAGCAATTGTTCTAAACAAAAGTAACTGGTGGGGGTTTTTAAAGGGATTATCTTGAGTTTGTTTTTAAGCAGTTTCATAAATGGGAAGGTAACGAATGTCAGGAAAACCCAAGAACCACAATGATTGTGTAGGGAGAAGAGAGAGAAAGCCCTGATGCATGTTCAGTCACTTGCTGATGTTCATTATAGATGGGATTGCTTTTCTGTTGGGCCCACAGACCTCCAGGTTTTAGTGGCTGGACTTTTATGCAGGGTTTGTCATGAGCTGGCGCAACGGTGTTGTCGCTGCCAGGTCAAGTTATGTCCTTGGTTGCAGCTGGGTGCAGCGTAGTGACCTGTGGTTCTGCAGTTATGGACAGAAATCAGAGTACTGCATATGGTGTGAGAGGTAGAGACCTACACCCTGGGTGTGAGACCTACACCCTGCTGAGAATGGGAATTTGAGTTTCCAAGTCAGGGAAAACATTTTTTTTTTTTCTCTACTTTGTAGCCAGAGGCTCAATTAACAATAATCCAGACCTCTTGCTTTCAGCATCACTAGAGTATAGAAGTGATTTCTACAATACCCACTAAATGAGAAGATGTTTTTGTGCCAAACCAGAAATATCTGAAGGGGCTACAAGAAAGCTGGAGAAGGACTTTTCATAAGGGCAGTTAATGACAAAACAAGGGGAAATGGGTTTAAACTGAAAGAGGGGAGGTTTAGATTAGATATTAGGAAGAAGTTCTTCACTGTGAGGGTGGTCAGACACTGGAACAGGTTGCCCAAGGAAGTTGTGGCTGCTCCTCCCTGGAAGTGTTCTCGGCCAGGTTGGATGAGGCTTTGAGCAACCTGGTCTAGTGGAAGGTGTCCCTGCTGCTGGCAGGGGGGTTGGAACTGGATGAGCTTTAAGGTCCCTCCCAACCCAAACCATTCTATGATTCTATGAAATTTCCATAAATATGGGAAAGTTCCATTAAAGGGTCAGTCAGCTTTTAGTTTCCAAGCTTTGATTCTTTTTTTTTTTTTAAGGCTGATCTGAACCTTGTTAAGAACTGCACGTTTTTTGTTGAGGTTTTTTTTTATTATTATTTTTTTCCCCCTGCTCCCTTGACAAAGGTGAGAATTGCTTTGGAAGCTCTGAGGAGCAGAAATGGGTTTCAGCGTTGCTAATGACTCATGTGTCCAGGCTGCATCAAAGAAGGCAGGGAGAAGACATGGGCTGGTGTAGCCAAGAGGCTTCCTAGGATTTTGGACCAGCTGGTGTTTCAGTTTAAATGCCAGGGGCCAGCTTGCCCTGCTGCTGATAAGGTAATAGATTTAGATGACTTCTTTGTACCCTGTAATTTCAGGGAGCCTGGGGGGAAGCCCTGGGGTGATATTCTTACAGCAAGGGCGCTGGTGTCTTCTGCAGGCTGTCTAGATGGGAATCAACCACTGGAATAAACTTCCTATTTCAAACCTAAAGGGCATGGAGAAATGGTTTAATGTTTATGCTTACACACCCTAAATTTTGTGCACCAATTCAAATGCTCGCCCTCACGTGTCCTTGCTATAACTACTGCTTGAAGAATGTGATTACTGGAGCCATGGTTTTCAGTTTTTCATTTGTGCACCTTTGAGGGGCGTCTGATGGGAGGCACAGACCCCTGTGAAGTTAATTCAAATGCACCTGCTTGTCCCAGAACCTTCTCTTTGGACCCCTTAAAGGTAATTCTTACTCATTCTTCCTGCAAGCTGAAACCCCTGAACTTGTGTTCTGGTGCTGTTCAGTTTTTGCATGCTGTGGATCTTGAGGCAGGAACTCTTGGGTGGATGCCACGGTGAGGAGTTTATGCTGATAGTTACCTGTCAAGATCTTTCTCCCTAATCAGCAGCATTCACCTCTTCAAGCACTGGGAAATAGGTTGTATCCTCATGGAGCCATGGGATGTAGCATGGAGCTCTGTGTGAGGAGCTCTGCCTCATCTTTGCCACATGATTCTTTGATCCGAGCCCCTATCTCAAGGTGTTTCAGGGAGGTGTGAGGCTGACAAAGGCTGTGGTGGGCAGCAGCGAGGTGGAGTCACGCTGCTCTGTCGAGCCCACTGACTTGGGAGTTATCTGCATCGCAAGTGAAGGTAGGACTGCAGCTCACACAAGCCTTCCTGGCTTGGCTGGAAGCTTGTTAGCTTACATACTTGAAATAGTAGTGTGCTTATAAATCTTACGCTGCAAAATTTGTCTGAAAAGGTGAGTAAATATTTGAGGAGCTCGCTCTTGCAGAGCTGACGGCTGTTACAAGCAGGCGGCTGTTGGCATTTGAGCTGGTTGCTTCAAAGCCAGTCCTGATGGACTGCACTGGTCATGCTGGGCTACAGTCAAACCTCTTACTGGCAGAAACAGTCCTGTTTCAATTTAACCACATTTCCTCTCGACAGCAGTGCCTGCAGCAGAGCTCCAAGGCTGTCTGCAGCCCCATGTGCAACCACGCCAAGTATGAGTAGATGAGAACATTATTTCATAGTCTCAGAAAGGGTTTTCAGCTGCTGTTTTGGTATCATGCTACTTGCTCTTAAACAAGGTTGCTGCTGGTGCTTTACAGGAGCAAGGGACTGAGGTGCAATTATGGGAAATAAGGATTCTGGGAATGTGTGACAGGTTTCATCTGCAAGAGGGGGAGCAACTCTGGGAGAAACAGCTTCCTACAAGGTTACGATTAGCTGTACCTCCTGAACTGTTGGTGTTATCTCATCTCTTGACATTTCCTTTAATTATTTGCAATGGCCTTGACATTGTAAACAAGTGCCACGGCATTGTCTCTGCAGCTTGTGTGAGTCAATGTGACGTGTAAACAGTGTTTGGTTTTGGGGACCCGATCTGTTTATATCTTGGGACATAAGATACCTATTTGTCATTGTCACGTCTGCTTTTTGTGCCACGTTCTGGGATGGCGCTCGGCACCGGTATCTGTCGCTGTCTGGATTTCACAAGAGCTCTTGACTCTGGCAGAAAACACGGGAGTGTCAGAGCAGGGGCTGGGATTTCAGGAGGGCGTTAGATAGGGAGCTCTCGTTTGGCTTTCAGCTCCTTTGGGCTTCCATAATTCTCTTCCCAGTTCACAAAGGCTAAGGAAGGAGATGATTCACAACACAACATTCCCAAGACATTGCTTTAATCATGCTAACAGCCATCTTTTACTCGGCATGTTTCAATCTCCAGCCTCCCTGCTGCTTGGAGACACCTTGGTGTGGTTGAGCAATAATAGTAAATATGTGAAGTGTTGAGTTTGAGGTTCACTCGCTGTCTTCTTGATGGCTCTTGTCTGGGTGTGACCCGTGGTCTGGATATGCCACTGTTTAGGGTGGTCCACCGTAGATCCATGAAACCTATTTGTCTAGATGAACTTCCTAAGCGTTATCTTGTTCCTTAAATAGAGAATAAAGCTTGTATCAACATGAATCATAAAGTTGATAAACTGGAATGGTTCCTCTTGGACCTGTCCTCTTGTATTGGGCCAATATTTATCCACACTGTTTCAAAAGGCATATTTGTGCAATAGGCGGAGGTCAAACCTGTAATTACCTGTTAGATTCACTCTGGTAGAGGTGGCTTGTAAAAACACAGCGTGCTTGAAAAGGAAGCTTTTAAACTTGATGTTTTGTGTGCAAGTCTAAAGTTGTGGTTTAAAATTTCAAATTTTATGAGAGTTTTCAGTTGTGCTGAATTCAGGTGCCTTAAGCGAAATCTTATCTGCCGTTTCTTTTCATTTCTGAACTGCAGCAAGGAATTTGGGTTTCTCTTCCAAATGTATCTGCTCGAGATGATCAGAAGCTGAGATTGTGTGCCAAACTTGCCTTGCATTTTAATAAGGAGTTTCTAGCCTAGTCAATAATTAAAGTGGAGCAGGTGCGGTGGGGAAGTTGGGTGTTCCCCAAAAGCTGAACCAAGGCGCTTTTGTAAGTCTCCCTGGGCAGAGCCAAGTGAGTGAAGGATGGTAGGATGCCCTGGCACTGCCTGGATTTATGCAGTAATTTGGAAAAAATGTAACTTCAGACTGAGGAACTCGAGGTGTTGAAGGATAATTTGGCTTATTGATGTGGTGTGCCTGCAAGAAGCCCTTGGGGGTGGCAGAGGAGATGCTAAAATGTTGTGCTGCAGTTTTGTCTTTGGAGATGAAAAGCGAGTGCACTTACAGAGATTTTTTAAATATGTGAAAAAAAGGAAATGAGACCTCTTTACAGAGAAATCTTGCTGCCTTTCTTTTCAGCCAGCGTGTGGGCAGAGAGGCCTTTGGCTCAAGGCATAGTTTGTCATCTTGAAGGATCAGAGGTAGGAAGAGAAATTTGGGATTATAAGTCTTTCAGTGAATCAGAGCAGGGATAGTAGCCTATGGACCTTGACCTATACATTGAGGACTAACTTCTAGAGTTAAATATAGTGCTACCTCTGAGGCTTCATTCCAATTGAATCTTATTTTAGAAGTTTAATATTTACTACTATTCTCGCTGTTAATTTGCAGTCTCCAGTGTAGTGCTTAACAGAGCTTGTCCCATCAGTTTTGCTTAGATCAACTTAATCACAGAATATTAGGGATTGGAAGGGACTTTGAAAGATCATCCAGTCCAACCCCCCTGCCAGAGCAGGAACCTAAATGAGATCACACAGGAAGGTGTCCTCATGGGTCTTGAATGTCTCCAGAGAAGGAGACTCCACACCCTCCCTGGGCAGCCTGTCCCAGGGCTCTGGCACCCTCACTGGAAAGAAGTTTATTCTGAAGTTGAAGCAGAACCTCCTGTGTTCCAGCTCACACCCATTGCCCCTTGTCCTACCATTGGGCATCACTGAGAAGAGCCTGGCTCCATCCTCATGACATTCACCCTTAACTATGCCAAAGGACTCGTTTATTTTGAATAAATAATATCTGTATAAAGCTGTAAAATCTTAAGTTTGTCCAGGAAGGTGGTTAACACAGACAGAGGATATGATATGATTGTCTGCTGCAGCCGCTTGCTTAGCAAGAGCACTGTATACTTGGGCTGTGCCAGTCCTAAAAGCACGTGCTGGGCAGTGGTTTGAAAGGAGGGAGATAATATTTTCCATTTCATAGAATCATAGAATGGTTTGGGTTGGAAGGGACCTTAAAGCTCATCCAGTCCCAACCCCCCTGCCATCAGCAGGGACACCTTCCACTAGACCAGGTTGCTCAAAGCCTCATCCAGCCTGGCCTTCAGCACTTCCAGGGAGGAGCAGCCACAGCTTCTCTGGCCAACCTGGGACACTGTCTCACCACCCTCACAGTGAAGAACATTTGTGCTGAAGCTCTGTTAGTTTTATCATTCTTTATCTCCAGTGGTTTGCAATGGGAAGCCTTAGGTGCTGTTAGTTTCTAGGTTCTCTGAGTATCTTAGTTTTTGCTGCGGGAGAGGGTTAAACAAGAGTTAAGCAAAGTGCCGGGCTTATTTCTTCCCTAAACAATGGAATAATTAATGTAATTTTCTTCTCTGTGTTTTTGCTTAATGTGTTCCTAATAATATAGCTGGAAGTGGCAGATGGGTATCCTGCCTCCGAGTGCTTCACTGTTGGGAATGTGCTGATGCTTTGCTGATGCCTGATGCTTTGCTGGAGTGTTTCCTCTATCTGTGCTTCCTTTGACTTCTGACCAGTATTTCTTTTAATGCTGTTTTAAGGTGCTCCAAAAAAGTAGTTTGTTAGCTTTGGAAGTTCCCTTGCCTCAAGATGGCATAGCCATGAATCACCACTGTGATCAAATTAGCCAAGATGTGACTGAATCTTTAATTTTGTCAAGATTACATTCCTCAGCATTCCCACACTAGTAAACAAGAAAATATTTAGCATATGTTGTAATTACAGTGAATGGAGAGGAGACACTGGAGATGAGACGTTTTCAGTACTGGCAAAAATGTGCTCTTGTTGAAAGTTGCACTTCCTCTGCTGGAAAACAAGGATGGGGGGGATATTTTGGCCTTAAGCTTCTCTTGGCCCCAAGACCTACTATGCAATTTTCTTTAGCCTGATCCTTGTGACAATTAAGTGATGTCTTGTGTTCCAGCCACACGCTGCGATCACACGGCTTTCCAGGAGCGTGTCCTCAGCTTTATTTTCCCTTCCTAATCGTGAGGCTGATGAACGTGCTGTTAGTCAGCTTGTTGGCAGAGGCTGGCAGAGCAATGTTCTTCCTCCAGCTGTACTCCATCCTGGTCAACATCTGGGCTGCTGTAGGACATGAGTGGCTCACCTTCCCCACCACCAGCACATCCATGGTGGCACCAAGACAGTCCCTGGGGTGCTGGGTCTGCTGGCACTTGCTTTCTGAGATGGAGCAGCTGCTCTCGCCGTGCTGACTGGTTGGTGGGGACAAGGGGACTGGAATGCTCTGGGAAATAGGAGTTTCCCCTCTTGGAAATGTCACAGGAAGCATGGAGGAAATCATGTGTTTTAGGAGCGGTTACCTCACTTTCTGTCTCATCTGAACCAGCGCCCTTTCATCAAAGTAGACAGAACCTAAACAATGTGATGCCAGCTGGCTTATAAATAAACCATTTTCCATTTCCACACTGGGTATCAGCCTGGCTTTTAATACCATGTGAGGAGAAGGGAAGAGTGTCACATTGTGTTGGCTTGTGACCTTTCAGATGGGCTACTCAGCTTCCTACCCGCTTGCTTCCCCTTGGTCTTGCTGCCGTAGTTAATAACTCTTCCACATGCTCTTTTTCAGAGCCCAGAAATGGTTACTTTTGTAGGTAGCCAGAGCTGTTACATGTATATAATATATATTTTCATCTTTTCCTTGTTCTGTCAAAGCTGCTGAGGGTTGCTAGCAAACAGATGGTGGTGCAACACATCCAGAGTCATAGAATCACAGACTGGTTTGGATTGGAAGGGACCTTAAAGCTCATCCAGTTCCAACCCCCCTGCCAGCAGCAGGGACACCTTCCACTAGACCAGGTTTTCCTAAAAGCCTCATCCAACCTGGCCTTCAACACTTCCAGGGTGGGAGCATCCACAACTTCCTTGGGCAACCTGTTCCAGTGTCTGACCACCCTCACACCAAATAATTTCTTCCTAATATCTAATCTAAACCTCCCCTCTTTCAGTTTAAACCCATTTCCCCTTGTTTTGTCATTAACTGCCCTTAAGAAAAGTCCTTCCCCAGCTTTCTTGTAGGCCCCTTCAGGTATTGGAAGGTGGTATAAGATCTCGTGGTGCTGCCTGTATTTCTTCTCCCTACCAATCCTTCTGGTGGAATGGTACCGTGGTCCTATATTAGTATTTCAGGTGGGTGCATCTCCAGTAAGGAAAGAGCTTGAAACATCCTGTAGCTACTCTTGACTCTTGCTCTAAAGGAAAACGCCCAGTATCACTGGTTTTAAATAGACAGCTCCGTCTGCATGGATGGGATAATCCAAGAGTCCTTTTTAATGTTCCTGGGGCTGAATCATGGAACATAAATGTCTGAGTCACCTCAGATGAATGCAGTGTTTCACGTCGGTGTGAGCTGAAATGTGAACAACAGTGTCTTTATTAGAGGAGCTAATATTTGTGCTCATTATGGGTTTCATTAGATTTTTAAAGTGAAACAATCCAGAAGAGTTCCTTTTACAATGTATATAAACAGACTATTAACATGTGAATGTCGGGTTTTAATGGAATGCCAGTCAGGATGGAGAGGAAATGAAACTTCAGAGGAGAGTGATGTACCCCGCTTTCTTGGGTGTTTACTCTCCCTGACTGGTCATCTCGTTTTGTTTTAGCCATCTGTCTCTCCTGAAATCCTGGAGAATGTTCATGTCACTGGGATTTCTTAGTTGCTACATTTTTAGAAGGAAATGCGGAAGGGACTCTCAGCTCTATCCCTTTTTGCTTTCCTGTAGAAAGCTCTTTGCTGTTCCAAACTCTTCCTTCTCATAAAGGTCTTCACCTGTCCCTGAGGAGTAAAAGCTTTGCTCTGGTTTCTTCAGCCAAGTCAGATGGTCCTTCTCCATTATTATGGGAATTTTAATCATAGAATCATAGAATGGTTTGGATTGGAAGGGACCTTAAAGCTCATCCAGTTCCAACCCCCCTGCCATCAGCAGGGACACCTTCCACTAGACCAGGTTGCTCAAAGCCTCATCCAACCTGGCTGAGAACACTTCCCGGGTGGGGGCATCTACAACTCCCTTGGGCAACCTTTGTTACTTGTCTTTGCTTCAAACGTGGATTTTCTTTTACCCTGGATGTGCTGTTGGTAGAGCTGAAGCAACCACACTAGATGGGGTGCTGAACGCTGAGTGTCGGAGCTCTGTGCTCTGCACGTGCTGCGGGCAGTTTGCTTTGTCTCCTATTTTTCCCCAGCTGTGAAACAAAGCCCTGTGGATGCAGAGGGTTAGTTAAGAGCACAGTAAGTGTGGCTGCTCTTACACTCTGTCCTTGGGCTAAAATTGAGACAGGAACATTTTTTTGGCATTGTCTCTGCTGGTGCAAAATTTGCACCTTTCTTTCCGGAGATGGAAGTTGAAGGATGGACTGACAAGTTTTTCTGGCCAGGAGTCCACCTTGAAAATAATGATGTTGGTGATGTTGGATTTCTGCTGTTCTCTGCATTTTTTTCAGCCCTTTTCTGGTGGGGTTTTTGTTCTTTCTACCCCAAAGAGGAGAGAGTTGTGACTGATAACAACCAAAAAGGATTTTGCAATTTGAAATGCAGATTTGTATCTCTTTGTTCCTTGAGCACAGCAGCCCCGTGTTTCAGAAGCAAATATTAATGCTTCTGCTACAAACTTTATTACAAGTTCCTTTGCCAAATAGTCTTGTTGTTCTCTTCGTGATGATTTATAAGGCCTGATCAATGATACAGAAATGCGACAGGGCTTTATCATGATTGTTTTTTTCACAACCTAGTGAGTTACTGTGTGACACCAGAGCCTGAGTGCGTGCTCTCGGACTGCAGCTGCTGTGAACTTAAATACATTTGCTTAAACCTCTTTCATTGAAACTGAAGCTGATTTTTCATGTTTTACTAATGTAGAAATCAGGGGGTCAGACATATGATTGTGCTGCTGTGCTTTTAACAACCCTACCATGTGTCATCTGTTCTGCAGCGGAGCTTTGTGCGCTCCTAATTCACAGCAAATGCAAGATAAAATGCAATGGCTTTGCTCTCCTTGGAAGTCAGGTGAGTCTAGATGCAGTGCTCAGCATTCACAGATGCAGGAGTATTTTTTCCAGACCTCCTTCTAAGCTGGACAGTTGATTTACAGACTTGGAGAAGTCTTCCAGCCTCTCTCTCTCTCTCTCTCTCTCTCTCTCCAAACTTTGTGAGTCTCTGCCAGATGGCAGCGTATTTAAATGGCTTTAAAATGGCTTTTTCTTTGTTTCAAAGCAGACTCTTAGATGAGGTGGAGCATGCCTGGGAATCAGTACCGTAATAGCACACAATGAAAATCAAAAGTATTTGGAAGACTTGACTGTTGTGACTGACCAGACAGAAACAGTCTTCTCTTCCGAGCACAGAGATGTCTGGTGGTGGGAGGCTGAAGAAGAGCAGCAACGCTTTCAGGAACGTCCACATGCTCTGGACGAGGGAGGAAAGTGCTATTTGCTCCTCCACGCTTGTGTAGTTGGTGATCCCTTACTCCTCCAGCTGCTCCTGCTGCTGTCCATGGGCATGGTGGTCATCTACTCAGCAGGCCAGGGTTAAGGATGAGCCGGGTGCTGGTGGAGAAGGTGCAGAGGTGTCCTGCTTCCTCCTGTGTTTTTACAGCTGTGCCTCGGAGGGGAGGAATGGGTTTTGCAAGCTGTCCGATGGCATGTCTAGTATCTTAGCAGAGGAACCAAGAGATCAACGTCTTCCAGGTGTGTTTGTGGCTTAGGTGAAGTTTTATTAAACTTCAAAACTAGCCCCTTGCGTTTTTTATAGAATCCCAGACTGGTTTGGGTTGGAAGGGACCTTAAAGCTCATCCAGTTCCAACCCCCCTGCCAGCAGCAGGGACACCTTCCACTAGACCAGGTTGCTCAAAGCCTCATCCAGCCTGGCCTTGCACACTTCCAGGGAGGGGGCATCTACAACTTCCTTGGGCAACCTGGGCCAGTGTCTGACCACCCTCACAGTGAAGAACTTCTTCCTAATATCTAATCTAAACCTCCCCTCTTTCAGCTTAAACCCATTTCCCCTTGTTTTGTCATTAATTGCCCTTATGAAAAGTCCCTCCCCAGCTTTCTTGGAGCTCCTTCAGGTACTGGGAGGCCACTAGAAGGTCTTCCTGGAGCCTTCTCTTCTCCAGGCTGAACAGCCCCAACTCTCTCAGCCTGTCCTCACAGCAGAGCTTCTCCAGCCCTCGCATCATCCTGGTGGCCTCCTCTGGACTTGTTCTAACTGCTCCATGTCTCTCTTGTGATGGGGGCTGCAGAACTGGACGCAGTATTCCAGGTGGGGTCTCAGGAGAGCGGAGTAGAGGGGGAGAATCACCTCTCTCATTTGGGGGTGTGTTGGCTGCAAAGGTGCCTCCCACTGCGACATGCGGCTGTGGACGGTGATTTCTGTCGCTGTGGAGTGGGTGTTCGCTTTGGGTGTCTGTTCTAACGTGCAGCGTTGATTGTTCCCAGCTGCACCAGCTCCAACTGACAATCTCGGATTTTGTTGTTTCCCAAAATAGAAGATTTTTATTATTGGGACTGCTGCAGCAGTGAGCTTGTCCTGAACTCTTCCTGGCTGCCTGAGTAATACTCAGCGATATTGAAGCAGAGTGGCTGTTGGCTGGACAAGGACAGGGACCTCCAGGGCTGCAGCACATCTTGGTGTCTTTAAAACTGCTTTTTCCTACAGTGAAGAGAACAAACCTGGATGTGTCAGATGGGTTCAAGTTCCTCATTAGTCACTGGTGTGATGCTGCAGCAAATTTCTCTATCTTTTTGAAAATTCCTTTTCCCCCTTAGTCAAGATGAAGCTTCTGGATGTTTAAAGGTTTTCCTGCTCTGGTGTGATGTACAGGGGTTGGAAATGATCTGTGGGTTCACTGAAGTCCTAACACAAATTTTGGGGAAAAACTAAAGAATCCAAGTGGACATATTTAAACTCTGGAGATCTTTCTTATTGTGATGCAAATGTTGAGGGGGATATTTGTAATTTTAACCATCAAGATGTGAGACACAAATGAAAAAAACTCTTTATTTTCCTTATTAAATTTAAATTTTCCTTTGTTAAATGAGAAGACATGTTCCCTGCTCCTGCTTTCTTCCTGGTAACTTCAGTGGAGAGAGGAATTGTTATGAAATTGTATTTTATGATACATCTGGCTAGATGTGTATCAGCTCAGCCACTCTTTTTGAAATCCCCTGCACTCTCAGGATAGTGCAGCTCCTGCCGCAGTTAGAGTACCACGCTTTCTCATTCGTGACCACCTTGGTTTGTATTTTGTAGGCTCAGGTACTCTATTATCTCCTTCATCCCATTTGGGAGGTGAAACCCCTCCGTCTATTGGTGTGTGTGGTTTCTCCAAGCCCTTCCTTCAGCAAAACTCGCTGCTCTCCCTCTCTCCTCGCTCCCAGCTTTTCTCTCTCCTCGCTAAACTCAATGTGAGGAAGGAGCGAGGGGTGTTGATGATTTGGATTATGCAGCTAAGTGGCTGGAGCGTGGCTGGCTGTCTCCTCCCCTTCCTGAGCTTCAGCCCTAGCCAGCTCTGCTCTGGAATGTTTTGCATGAAGGGAGCTGGCACCGACACCTATTTATGAGAAGAATCAAGTGCCTGGACATGGGGTACAAGGAGAACAGGACCAGTGCTGGCCCATCGCACACCCGCACCATTGCTTGAGAGTTGGCAGCTGCCTCCCTCGCTGGGCTCTGTCCCAGTCCTTAGCGTGGATTTATCATTTTAAAGGATAAAAGTGCGCTCTCAGGGTTGACTTTTTTTTTCCCCTCTCTCCCCCTCCTGCCTCCTCCCGGAGAGCTGCTTAGAAAAGAATCTAATGGGGCAGCCACACTTCTCGAGACCGGTAAATCCAGCTGCTTTGGGTGAGTAATGGAGGGTAAGGGAGACGGAGGAAACTTTGGGGCTGCGGCAGGGCAGGGTTGCAGGTGAAACGGAGGAGTCGGGAGGAGTGGAATGCAGGACTTGTGTAACCTGTGCCTGGCTTGGGAGCTGGGAAGAGAAACCAGAGAAATAACTCCCTTTTCCTTCCTTTCTCTTACTCATGTCCCATGCAATCGTTGTGCAACGTGTTCTGCTGATGGTTCAGAGAGGCGGCAGTTTTTAGGGACAGGCTCTGTCTTGTGTGACCAGGCTGAGGGACACGCTTAGCAAAGCTCTTGGCCAGTGGTGGAATTCACCTGAGTGGGGTAGGAGCCAGCCTGGATAGTGCCTGGACCAAAGCTGCCCAGAATTGTCTCCTTGTGTGTGATGACACCCAGCTTTTTGGGGCAGCTGTAGTAGTTTTGGGGGGCGAAGGGGTTTGTTAGTCATTTTCCTGCTCATTTTCTCTCTCTACTTTGCAAGATGTCTGAGTAACTGGCAAGCTGTAGCAAACACAACTTTGCTTTACGTCCTGGAAGTAGCACTACTTCCAGAACAGACACTGTGTGTAGGTCAGTGTTATTTCCAGGTTTCTGTCTTAGTTGCTGTTCCAGCGCTGGGACCGCCGGGCAGTGACTGTAAGAGGAGACTTTACACATCGTGTCATTCCCTTTTATCTCGCTGTCAGCTGTCTGGGCTGAGTTCCTTACTCTCTCTCTCTCATCTGTAAAGTGGGATTATTGTTTTTAGAGATACACTTGACATTTGCACATAGAGAGCTCCCTGAGATACAGATTTGAAAAAAAAAAAAATCATTCGTTTTAACTTTTTTTTAATAACTTTGAACCTACCAAGTGTTTTTAGGGCTCAGATTAAACCAGTGATTCTCTTTTTCCCACCCCCAGTTCACTCCAGCTAGTCTTGTTCAAGAGCTGCTAAAAATAAGTGATATTGAGAGAGTGGAAGGGAGAAGTAAAACTTCAGTTGTCTTCGTACTGTCGATGGAGACTTAACAGCATCTTCTCCTTGGATTTCTGAGCTGTTAGAAGCCAAACCTGTTCAGTCTTGGGCTCTTTCTCTCATCAAGCACCAGAGATGATCATTTTCAAGGGAACAGGCTCACTTGGTGTGATGACATTGTCCTTTGGTGGAGAGCAGGGGCCAGCAGACCTGGTGTTTCCTCAACTGGTCATTTGCTATCTGAAGTTTTTTTTTTTTTTTCATGGCACAGCTTGCATAGTTCCTACTGAATAAATTGTGAACTTGAAGAGATGGTTCTTACATGAACTTTGGCAGGATGCTGTTGAAAAGTCTTGTGAAGATTATGGTGATTAGAAATGTACAAGAGACAGGGAAGCTGAGGGCTGGGACTATTTGAGGCTGTTTTGTGACCACAGTCTTTTATTGCTTTAGGGTCAGGATTCACATCTTCCCTGGACCATTCAGGAAATGCACATGAAGTTTTTAAAGCTGTTATAGGAAGCTAGAAACATTTACCTCAAGTAAATGGGGGGGTTTTTTTGCTAACTTCAACCTTAACAGCATTTCCCTTTAAAGAGTCTTTGTTTGCTTTTTGAATTGTAGCTGTTTGCTTGAAAGCTTTTTTGGATTCTTAACTGCTCTGCCCGGCACAACAAAGCTGAAGAGGAGGGAGTAGAATTATTCTCCAGCCTGTGCATCAACACTGTTTTGGCAACGGGAGGGTTTGTTGCAGTCCCACAGCGTGAGCCAGCGAGGATCCCGCCCAGGCTCGGTGTTGTGAGGCAGTTGGTCCCTTAGATCCAGGCTGTGCCATCAAACAGGCTTCTGAAGGTCCAGTGATGGGAGGTGTGTGATGAGCAGCCACGTTCTCAGCCTGATGCAGCCTTTTGAGATAGCAGAGCTTCAGGGGTGTGTGTGTGTGTAACTTAGGAAGATAAAGGTGATTAAGCAGAAGTGTTCAGAGCTGCTCTGTGGCGTTTGAAGTGTCTAATTTGTCCGAGTGCTTTTTAGCTCTCAGCTAAGCATTTACGCTGCCTTTTGCTGTAGCACAGTCTCGCTGCTGCAGTTCTGTCTGGATGTGAGCCTTGAGGCTACAGCCATGAGACAGAAATGCCTGGTGAGCTCCTTGTGAACAGAAACTCCTGGGATTTGTGGAAATCCTGTAGTAACTACTACGGTAAGAGATGGATCAGGTTCTGGGTGAACTGTGGTTGGCAGATGGAAGGAATCTGGCTCAGGTTCATGATTTACATGCTATGCAAGTCCTGTTGCAAAGCAAAATACTGATGCTTTTTTGTTTCCTTGTCTCTTAATGGAGATAGAATTTAACAGATCTGAACAACTCTGAGAAGGACTGGGGCAAAGAGCCTGGGGTAGTGCAGGCAGTGGTCAGATATATCTTCTTTTGGAGTCAAAGTCTGCTCCACCACCTCTTGGATGTTTGCAGAGATATTTCAGGGAGAAAAGCAGCATGTTCTCAGTCTTTTCCTAACAGCTTCAGTCTGGGGCTCACTGACCCTTCATCCTTAAAGGATTGTGCCATTTTCTTCATGACCACTGGAAATCAGTAGTTTCCCTCCCAGGCAGATAGGAATATAATAGGAATTGTCAGCAGCTGGGATGCAGTTCTTTGATTTCTTCACAGCCTTCTGTCTGGCTTGGTTAGGATCTCTAACTTGGATCTTGAAGCGATTTTTTAGCTTATGAAATGATGTGCCAGTTAAAAACAAAATAAAACTTCTCCATTGCTGTGCTGGCTTTTGATGGTGTGTGTGACCCGAGTTAAAATGGTTTAAAAATTCACCAGGACTAATTAATTCTGCAATGATCTACACTACATCATTGCTTGCTTTTAATTTTATTTTTTTTTAATACTGTGCATCAGAAGTGCTGCTATCTCATGCACTCTTGCAAGTATCTTCCCTATGAGAGATGATCCTTAATGAAATAAATAATTTTTGTGTATTTGTCTTGGTACCTGAAGTTCCTGCTGTGCCTTTTTCTAGGCTGGTAGTGCATTGCTGTACAAAAAGGTATTCTGGAGCTCGATCTCTAAAGATGAGGGTTTAACTATATTTACTCATGTGATGACTTTTCCCTCCCTCCAAACCCACAGTGTGACCATTAAACCATTACATTTATATGTTGGTATTTCCTAAAGGTCAGCTAGATAGCTGCTTGCTGTTGTGAGTGTCCCATGTGCATGGCAATGGTGTGAACATGTGTGGTATTTTTAATTGACCCCTCGGATCCTGGCTCTGCTGCTTTGACCCATTGAGAGTAGTGTGGTAGAAGTGAAAGTTTGACCATCTTTAATAGGAACAGCTTTCCCAAGCCTGCCAGAAGCTTTGGGAGCAGATGACACATGCAGCACCACAGCCACTTGCTGACTACGTGGACAGTCTGTGAGTCTGAGCCCAGCCTGGGCTGGGCTGCAGAAATTCGGGGTAAGAGGAGAGTCTGAAAGCAGCATCGCTTGTGGGATCACAGTGAGATCGTTCCTGCTCATCCCAAAGGACAAAAAAAAATTGACAGAGTTGAAGTAAAAGTTGTCAACTGTGAGTCTCCAGCTTCTTCTGCTGAAATGGTTTCTCTTCTCTGGAGAAAAACATCGCAGCGGTAGCTCAACACCACCCATGTTCTTGCACAACAGTTTGCACCTAAGACAAGATGCAGTGGGAGAAGAGCTTTTATTCTGCCTCCATTTTAACAACAAGACTTGAGTGTAAATGTGAGTAGCAGTCTGCAGGGGGAGGGTTTGGAAGACCAGCTGGCCAGGCATACTGGTGGAGAATTGCATCCCTGGTTGCTTGGCACTGCTGGAGCTTTCTGCCTTCTTGTGTCTCCAGGCTGTGCCAATTTTGTGACGTTTCCCTAGACTATTTCAGTCTAAACATTTGGGGTTAACACAAATCTGCTGTTTAAACAGCTCAAATTCACCTGCTTGTTTTGATGGAACAGAATCAGGACATGTTCAGTGTTCAAGAGAGAAGATCTGCAATGGCAGCAGGCTTTGGTTGAGAAGCTGGGAGATAGCAGCCAAAGCACAACTCCCTCCCCAGATCAGCTGGTCCTTGGGGTCTGTCCAAGGCATGGCAGGTTGAGTGCTCCAGGCCATCTTCTCCAGGAAGGTTAGAGTGCTCCAGGCCATCCTCTTCTGGGGCAATGT
The DNA here is from genome assembly GCF_000700745.2 of Antrostomus carolinensis. Taxonomy (NCBI): domain Eukaryota; kingdom Metazoa; phylum Chordata; class Aves; order Caprimulgiformes; family Caprimulgidae; genus Antrostomus; species Antrostomus carolinensis. Next base: position 22,192 of record NW_010301246.1, on the reverse strand, counting down.
GCAGAAGTGGCAGTAGATGTTTTCTTCTGGTGTTCTCCTCAGCCAGGGCTCTGTTGCAGGTCATTATGTTAGGCATGGTGTGCTGGTGTCCGGGTGGGCTCTGTGGAGCTCTCCCTGCTTCAGGGTCACTTTTCTGGAGTAGGAACTTCATATAGTTCTTGCAGAAAGGTTAAACAAGGGACCATCCCACATTAAGGACCTTCTTATTGGGAAGCTTTTGATTTCCCAATGAGGACTCCACTGGGTTCACCTGCATGACCTCATTTAAACTTTTTCATAAATTTTATGTGGTTTTTCCAGCCTGGGGAAGTGATGAAGAAGGTGTGAGGGTGGTCTCCTGGACACAAACTTGCCTTGTGGGTAAACAGCCGTGATGATGAGCCAGGGCCAGGTTGGGCAAGGGCAGCAGCAGCTTCCTGATGCTTCTCCCCCTTCCCTTAAAGCCCAGTTCGTCTTTTTTTGGCCACATTTCTTTCCACTGTGGTTCCTTAGCAGCTTCCCAGAACATGAGTCAGATAAGGAGGGGTTTCTATTGCAAAGAGGCTTAGGCTCCTGTACCTTGTAGAGCATAGCAAAGAGGAGGCACAGTAAATCCACCTCGCCTGAGCAAGAATTGTCCTCTCTACACCATTTCATGGAGATTTGAGCTGGAAATGAGCTGTGAATGGAAGGGAAGATCCTTTTCTGAGGGAGTATGAGCACTATCTAATGTGAAGGATCACTGAACAATGAGGTTATTTAAAATCCAGATCAGTAAAGCACACCTACAGCTGCTGATCCACCCGCTAATTAGCAGTAAATGTAATTCCTAATTGCATCACAACAGACTGTTCTTCATGTCTGTGTCCGTGGTGTGGTAATTACGGAGGGTAAAAGGAAGAGTGCTGTGGAAGGGCATGACAGGCTCTCCTGTGAGCAGCCTGTGCTGCAGAACTGGGCAGAACGAACAGATTTTGTAGCAGGGAGGGAAATTACTTTTGTGGCATCAGTATTTCCGTGGTCTCAGGATGTTCACACTGTTTAGGAACATGTGTTGTGGTTTATTCTGCAGAGAGCAAGAGAGATGTGAAAATGGTTTGGACTGTGGGTTTATGCTGTGGGGGGTACATGGTATGTCTCTCTCCCCCTCCTGCGTAGCTGTTTTTAGACACAGAATTGATTATAAAACAGGAAAATTGAGTGTTTTGATGTTAGAGAAGACCTGATGCAGCGCAGAAGCCTGGCTGATGGAGCAGCATGGCAGAGAAGCAAGAGCCGAGTCGTTCGATATCGATGCTGAATGTCATTGTGAAACCCAGCTTTTGTATTAACCTGCGTGATTGCAATTAGTGGCAGTCAGGCACCTGGTGTGAAACTCCACCCTGAGATGGTATTTGATTTGACAGCCAGACCTGGTCTGCAGAAGCTGCTAAAAGAGGTTCTTCTTCACTTTGAGGGGTGACCTCATTAATGTTTATAAATATGTTGAGGTGTAATGTCAGGAGGATGGAGCCAGGCTCTTCTCAGTGATGCCCAGTGGTAGGACAAGGGGCAATGGGTGTGAGCTGGAACACAGGAGGTTCTGCTTAAACTTGAGAAGAAACTTCTTTCCAGTGAGGGTGCCAGAGCCCTGGGACAGGCTGCCCAGGGAGGGTGTGGAGTCTCCTTCTCTGGAGACATTCAAGACCCACGAGGACACCTTCCTGTGTGATCTCATTTAGGTTCCTGCTCTGGCAGGGGGGTTGGACTGGATGATCTTTGGAGGTCCCTTCCAATCCCTGACATCCTGTGATTCCACCTGGAGTAAAATTCACACGTGGGCTTTCCCCCATCCTCCCTGCTTTTAGCTGCTCCTGCTTTGGGGATATCGTGTCTCCTGCAGTTTCAGCTCATCCTTTCATGTCCACTGGTCCTCCCTCAGCTGCTCCGAGGTGACTCTGATAGAGGAATGCTTGTCGTTCTCCTCCTAATTGGAAACGGAGACATCACAGCTTCCTGAGGTCTCTGTTCATTAATCCACAGACCTGATGGTTGAGTTTTCTTTTAATAACTTATTTTGCTTAGTGCAGCACTCTGACACCTTGGGTGGCAGACGGCACATAAGTTACATTCCACAGAGCAATTCAGGGGAGGGATGGATGGATGTGAAATGAGCTCGGTGTGACTGCCTCCAGCGCTGTTACTGCTCCTTGGAAAGGTGAGGGAAATGCCTTTGTGTGGCACTTGAGATCCAAATTCAGTCCCCAGCTTGTGCCCGCCAGCGGTCTTGCCTGCCTGGTAAACTTCAGGAATGCTCTATTGAACAAAGTGAATACTGCTTTTTAAAATTACATGTACAACTCCAGGGCTAATGTTCTCATCTCTGAAGAAAGTGCCTCTAAACATGCAGACAATTCATCCTGAGTTTCTGGGAGCTTGAAATGCCTTTTTTTTTCTTTCTTTTTTTTTTAATGTCCTCATTTCCTCCCACTCACCCTCCCTCCCAGCAGAAAATCACAGATCCGTGCTGACATCTTGTATGTTACTTTCCACCCAATTTCTCTCCTGTTATGAAGACAGATTTCTTTTTAAGAAGCAGCTCAGATGCTGAATTGATCTTGCTTTTTCAAATAAATGTTGGCTGACAGCAAGTTTTCTTCAGTTCTGAGGGAGCTTTTTGTTAGGGGACTGATTTATTAAAAAATACAATCAACAACCAAACAGAATAACCCATCAACCATCACTGGGTGAAATCTGGAGTCCCACGAGTGAGAGGAGAGGAACCTGGACAGAGCTGGAAGGGTCAGGCATGTAAGGTACAATCTGAAATGGCCACACTTAGCTGTGAAAAGACTTTTTTCTTGCTGGTTAGCACAGTGGCACTTCCTTGCCATTCCAGCCTCTCGGTAAGCCCAAGTCCTGGGCTGGCTTTCCTCTTCCTCTGTCATTTGGTTAAATCCTGCACTTATAGAATCCCAGACTGGTTTGGGTTGGAAGGGACCTTAAAGCTCATCCAGTCCCAACCCCCCTGCCATCAGCAGAGACACCTTCCACTAGACCAGGTTGCTCAAAGCCTCATCCAGCCTGGCCGAGAACACTTCCAGGGAGGAGCAGCCACAGCTTCTCTGGGCAACCTGGGCCAGTGTCTGACCACCCTCACAGTGAAGAACTTCTTCCTAATACCTCACCTAAACCGCCCCTCTTTCAGTTTAAACCCATTTCCCCTTGTTTTGTCATTAACTGCCCTTATGAAAAGTCCCTCCCCAGCCTTCCTGGAGCCCCTTCAGGTACTGGGAGGCCGCTATAAGATCTCCCTGGAGCCTTCTCTTCTCCAGGCTGAACAGCCCCAACTCTCTCAGCCTGTCCTCACAGCAGAGCTGCTCCAGCCCTCGCATGGGTGGCCACATGGCCTCCTCTGGACTTGTTCTAGGTGCTCCAGGTCTCTCTTGTGTTGGGGGCTCCAGAACTGGACACAGTACTCCAGGTGGGGCCTTACAAGAGCGGAGCAGAGGGGCAGAATCACCTCCCTCGACCTGCTGCCCACGCTGCTCTTGATGCAGCCCAGGATACGGTTATTGGCCTCTGTGCTGCCAGCGCACATTGTCTGCTCGTGTTCAGCTTCTCACTCCCCACCACTCCCAAGTCCTCTTCAGAGCTGGAAGCTCTTCTAGCTCACATGTGATCTAGATCCTCCTACTTGAAATACTCTCTGGTTTCCCTTGTGCTGCTAGCACGGTCTCTGTTGCTCTTCTCTTCCCTATTATTCACTCATCTTCCATTTCATTTATGTTCAGACTGAAAAACTGGGGTCTGTCTGTCCTGCAGTGACAGTCTGTCCCCAAGCCTGTCCACCCTGAAGCTGTTCAGGAGCCTGTGGCTGGGATCCCCATGCTCAACACTTCCTGGGGTCTGAAATCTCACTGCAGGAAGCACTACAGGGTTGCAGGTAGAGCTCCACCAAACAACTTATTTTTTCCTGTGGTGTCTTTTTCCCCCCCGTCCCGAATCTGTTCTTCCCCATGTTGACAGGAACCTGCTTTTTCACATCTGGGTCTGTATCCTTGGTGGATATTTGTAGGATACAGCACATACATTATTAGCTCTTTGTCCTATGTGCAAAATATCTTTCTCCTAAAATTCCTTTCCCAATCTTTTGCCTCAGGAGATGGGATTCTTGGCTGAACTTTCCATGTGGCCCTACAGGGTATTGTCTTTTCTTGCAGGCAAGTCATACAGGCTTGTCTGAGGTCAACTTAAAATGTCTTTTTTTTTTTTTTATCTCAGAAGACTTGCAAACTCCAGAACATTTGACTTAGAGGCTCAAAGAAAAATAATAAGACACACAAGTGTGATTTGTAGCGCGGCACCTCAGCCAGTGGTATGTGGTGTTTGGCAGGACGGTGTCGTTGGGCTGCAGGAAATCTCGAGGCTCTGTTCTTGATGATGTTGTGTGTTTTCAGAGCGTTCTGTGATGCAGCTTGGGTGCTCCTGTCTTTTGCAGTGCTGAAGCCAAGAGGTTCCCGGTGTGTAAAGACCATGAAACAAGCCACCAGCTGGCTTCACTTAGGTTGCGTGCACTTTGATTATTATTATTTATTTTTTTTTTTGCAGGCAGTGCTAGATTCTGCTGATTTTAAGTGTTCCCTTATGTTTCAGCAAATACCCAGAAAACAGCAACATCAGGGAAGCCAGAATTGACAGTCACCAGCGTAGCGTTTCGTGCTCTGGATTTGCTTCTCGTTTCTTTATGAGCTTTTTTTGTTGCAGTGAGTTGGAGGGGGTTTTTTTGCGTGTCCCTTCCCACCTCCGTGTCCTTCTTGTGTTGTTCTCTAGAGACCTGGAGTACAGTAGGTGGAGCACAGGCCTGTATTGTGTTGCTTTCCTGTGTAGTTGTTGCTCTTGGCCAGCTTTGCTGGCCTTTTTCATAGAGGGGAAGGAATCAGAGAGGCTGAGTTCTAGCACATACAGCTGTTGTAATGGGTCTGGTAATTTCAGTGTGTGTAGACAGTCGTGAAAGTCAGCTCTGCAGTCTGGAAGATATTTGTGTTCGTGTAATTACTTGTGTCTAGCACCACAGTTGCTTCCAACTGAAGATGAGGAACTGCAGCAAAGGGATTAGTGTTCTTTTGGGACGTTGCAAATTTAAACTAATCCTTGTTTTGTTAGAAAACCTCTTATCTTAGAAAACCTTACCCTTTGCACTGTTAACATTGGAAATCCCACTCTTGTCTCCCCCCTCAAGCTAATGTGAAATGCTGATGGGTTCCGTGATGGCATGGAGTCTTGCTACCTTCTTTGCATGAACGTGCAGCACCATTTCCCAGTGTGCAAGGGGCAGGCTGGTGGGAGATGGCAGCTGTTACCTGCAACACAAAGGTAACTTCTTTATTCTTTCCTGTGCAGCTGAAGAGGTGGATCACCCCCCAACTGATACCGGCATGGGGGTAGATGTTTTAGAATCGGGTGACACCACACCTCCTACAAAGAGGAAAAGCAAGTTTTCAAGCTTTGGCAAGATCTTCAAACCCTGGAAATGGAGGAAAAAGAAAAGCAGCGACAAATTTAAGGAGACATCAGAAGGTAGAGTGATCAGGGCTGGGTGGGAGTCCTTCCTCCGCTTGGGAAACCTGCCATTAGCCATCTGGCTAGTGAGAAGGGCTTGCTGTCACTAGCCTGAGTGCTGACATGTGTAAGAACCAAAATGTGACTTTGGTGATGGGCTGGCACCTGCAATCTCTCCAGAAACACCTTGCCGTGGAGCAGTAGTTTCAGACAAACAAATTCCTTTCTTGCAAGGAACCTCCCCAAGCAGCTGTGGGGAGGGAGGGTTTGCTCCATGATCACCAATCTAGTGTGAAGTGCAGGCCTGAACGTGCAGTCCCTCCTCTTAATCCGTGCAAAAACAGTGAAATTTGAAGCCTTTTTATTTCCTTCAGAGGATATCTTTAAAAAAAAAAAAGAACTTGAACTTCTAGCTTACCCTGTTTTCTGAGTACTTTTTTTCAATTTAATGTCAGTTTTAGAACGAAAGATTTCTATGCGAAAGCCAAGAGAGGAGCTGGTAAAAAGAGGGGTTCTGTTGGAAGACCCTGAGCAGGGTGAGTCTGCAAATGAACTTCTCCTCTTGTCTGTGTTCTGTGTAGCTGATCTTCCTCTGGCCAAACCTCACCCTTGCAGCTATTTGGTTTTGGGAGACAAATTTAAGGGCTCTTTGCTGATGTGGTTCCTGTCTGTCTTGCCCCTTTTCAGTACACTCTCTGTCTGATGTTTTACACCTGACAAAGAAGGCAGCCTCTTCAGTTAAGAAGATGTTGCTAAGAAAGCACAACTCCTATCTTAGCCATCTTCCTGTGTGCTGCCAGCGGGGAGGGAAGGGCTGTCCTGTGTGTCACTTCCTATCCTGTCCCTCTCCTACGTGTCCTTCTCCAGCCACCTTGTCCTGCTAAGCTTCTCCATCACACTTGCACTCACCATCTCTGGCTTGTTTTGCTCACGCTCCAGACTGCACCCCAACCACTGTGGGAGGCAGCTGGCCTCAGAGCTCAGGTTTGAAGGCTTAGGCTTGGAAAAAGAAACGCATTGATGTCTTTTGAGCTGCCTGGGTAGGAGCATTTCCTCAAAGAGTTATAGACGAGATGCTTTTCATGGTATGGTGGCATAGTTAAATCACAGTTAAGCTTATTGCAGCTTGTGCTGCTCTCAAAGAAGTCTTGTTCCCTTTTCTGTCATCCCTGATGTCTCTGAGTTGGGACCATCCTGCCAAAATAACTTCTCAGCCAGATCAGTTCACCACGTAGTCACCTGGCTGTGTGTTGGGTGATGTTGGTAGAAGGAAGGGGACAGGAACATGTGGTGGGAGAGCAGCCCACCTGTCTGGATGGCAACGTGGTCTTTGGCTTAGAGCGATGTATAATTGGACCTCAGAAGGCGTCCTGCAGAGGCAGCCTTAACCTCATGCAAATTTCAGGGTTCTTCTAAGAAAGATGCGTAGTGGAAAAGTGGAAGTGAAAAAGTGGGTTTCAGACCAAACCACTGAAAGCAAAACTGAGAGGAAAAGTCTTAACACAGTTGTTTGCAGCTACACTGTCATGGAAACCACCTACAGCTACTTGAGGGTGTAAATGTTGGGCTGGAGGAAGGGTTCACTGGGGTACAGAAGTGTATGAGGTCACAGGATGAAACTGTGGAAGAGACATCAAAGGCTTTGGGTAACAAACTTCCAACTAGAGATGACAGAGGAGAGATCTGCCAAACTGTAAGGGTATAACAGAAACGTGGCTAAGAGATGGGATTGTTTTCTGCTTTGAGTCATCTGATCTGGCTGAAGAAACAGAAGATGGCTGTAATCTGGACAAAGTGCAAACCCAAGGTATGAGGGAGCAGTCGGTATTGTCGGGAGGGTTAGATTAGAAAGCGCATTATCTTAATCCCTTCTACGAGTTTAAGACACTTGGGCAGTCATAAGGTGGTGGTGGTAGGTGGTTGTATTTGCTTGCAGTTTTAAAACCCGCTCTTACAAGGTCAGTTAATTTTCTTAGGCAAGTTCTTAAGGAGGAAAAAAATGCTGGAAACCCTTGGAGTGAGCAGGTGGGGAAGAAATATAGTGGAAGCTTTCAAACCTGTGGAGCTGGGAGAGGAGGCCCTGCTGCTCTCTGGGCTGGTGGTCAGCAGGTTGTACTGGGCTCACAGTAAGGAGAGAAGAGAGCGTTGGACTGTCTTGACCTTGAAGGAGGTCACTGGAACTGAAGTCAGGAGTTGAGGTGGTGTGAGGAGGCCATCAGGAGCATTCTGTGTGTGCTGCAGCTCAGTGCCAGAGAAGGGCATGCAAGGTTTGAATGGTGAGGAAGCTAGATCATACTGTTCCTGTCCCCCTCGCTGAAAACTTCACCTAGCCAGAGGGAATTGCTGCTATAAAAAGCTCCAGCTCATCGCTTTGAGTTTCAGCCCTGGCTTGGGAGGAACCTCCCTCTTGTTGGTGTCTGTACTTCCTGCGTTTCAAGGAAGGGCAGCTCAGAAGGTGAAGCAGCGCAGTCTTCTGTCTGCTCTCAGGACATGAGGCTATTTTTGCAGGGGAAAAAAACCAACAAACCATGGGAGCTTCTGACTTCTTGTCATCTTTGCTTTCAGCTCCTGAATAACACCAGGTTAGGGAAGGGGGAGGTAATATCTTGGTGGGGAGAGGAGAGGTGAAGAGGGCAGAATAAATCATCAAAAATCAGAGCAACAGAGCATACTGGTGTCTGAGACCTGGGGGACCCATGATGCCTTAAATTGCAATTGCTTGAGGGATGGCAGGTTGCAAATGCTGGGGATTTTTAGTCCAATTGGTGATGTATCTGTTAAAGTTTCCTTGAGTCAGAAAGCAGTCAAAATGGGCGATGCCCATTTGGGAATAATACTATGAAGAGGTTGTCCTGTCAGGGCAATTGAACAAGTCCAGAGGAGGCCACGAGGATGATGCGAGGGCTGGAGCAGCTCTGCTGTGAGGACAGGCTGAGAGAGTTGGGGCTGTTCAGCCTGGAGAAGAGAAGGCTCCAGGAAGATCTTATAGCGGCCTCCCAGTACCTGAAGGGGCTACAAGAAAGCTGGGGAAGGACTTTTCATAAGGGCAGTTAATGACAAAACAAGGGGAAATGGGTTTAAGCTGAAAGAGGGGAGGTTTAGATGAGATATTAGGAAGAAGTTCTTCACTGTGAGGGTGGTCAGACACTGGAACAGGTTGCCCAAGGAAGTTGTAGATGCCCCCTCCCTGGAAGTGTTCTCGGCCAGGTTGGATGAGGCTTTGAGCAACCTGGTCTAGTGGAAGGTGTCCCTGCTGCTGGCAGGGGGGTTGGGACTGGATGAGCTTTAAGGGCCCTTCCAACCCAAACCAGTCTGGGATTCTATGATAATTACAGAGGCAGAGAGTGGTTGAGTATTTCCTCACTGTGACTTGGGCTTTAAGTTCTCTCAAAAGCATGGGCTGAAAAGAGGATGAGTTTTTATTTCCAAAAGAGATCTTGCTTCTTAGCACAGGAAACTCCATCTATCTAAGCAGAAATAGTAAAGATGAACTACATCAGATTCTGGAGATGTATCATTACATCTGACTAAAGCAAAGGTAAAGTGAGGAAATACACCTCGCTGAGGGACATTTTGGGTATCACAGTGACTTTTGTGCCAAATTCAGGGTAGAAACAGAAGGGAGACAGAGGTGCTTCAACTAATTTTAAGACTTTCTCAAAATCTGTTATTGCATATCCAGTAGATGACTTGGTTAGTGTTGGAATCTGTAATACAGCAAAGAATTAGTGAATGTTCCATCACGATGTGTAGATACCGAAGCTGCTGGAGGTTTTTATCTGTGGTTGCAGCTTCCTTGGGCTGTGGCACAGCAGTGGGCAGACTAGTCTCAAAGGCAGTAGCATTCTTTCTAAACAAGGTGGTAGATGAAGAGGCTGCTGAAGAAGAAAAGCACCTGATGGGATACAGGGCTCTACTGTTTTGCTTGTTGATAATGAAAACAAGGGCTCTCAGCTTCAGCTGGTTGGTGTTGCTGTGCTCTCCTCTGCAGAAGGTAGACTGAAGACCAGCTGTTTCAGAAGACAGAGAGAAGTTGGTGTGAATTGATGGCAGTTCAGTCAGCTCAGCCATGTCTCCATTTCATGCTTCTTGAGTGTTTTCTCTTTGCTTCTCTCCCCTCCCCATCCTCTTGCAGATGGTGAAGAACCAGACAAGCTGAACCCACCTGCACTGAAGAATGGCCACACAGTCCCAATCGGTGGTCCTGGGGTTTGTAACCTGGCCAGCCAGGAGGAAGAGGCCACAAAGCCATCCAACCTTAAGAAGCCTGTTCCAGCTGAGGAAACAAAGAAAAGGCAGGGTAAGAAACCAGATGTGTGCAAAATGAGTTGCTTTGGATTCTCCCAGGACTAGTTTTGAATTCTCATCTGATTCTTCCCACACCTCTTTGGGCCTTGTAGTTTCTTAAACTAAAGCTGTCTCACTTCACAGGCTCCTCCAGCAGCCACTCTGGGCCTGAACTGGAACCATCTCAGGAGCCGTATGTTCCCAGACAGCCTCTGCTTCCTCCAAAAAGACCTCCCTCCACTTCCCAGGAGGCAAATGAAGCGCAAGCGAAGGATCCAACGCCTGCCAGCAGCACTGCAAAAACTGCACCCTCCACCACAGCCCCTGTTGCAGCAAAGACAGTCAATTCCACGGCTGCCCCTTCCCCAGCCCCCAGGACTCTGCCCCCTGCTCTTGCCAGTGCCAACACTACTGCTCCCACGAGTACAACCAGCACAGCTCCTGCCAAACAGCCTCCCATCCCTCCTCCCAAACCTGTCAACAGAAATAGCAACTCAGTCATAGGTAAGTGCCTCTGTGAACTGGTTTTTGTACCCTGAGATGTTCTGGAGCCCTTGCTCTGAGAGTCTCCTCCCTTTGTAAGGGAAGATTTTTAGTAATGAACAAGAGGAAATGGCCTCAAGTTGCGCCCAGGGCAGTTGAGATGGGATGTGAGGAAGAATTTCTTTGCTGAAAGGGTTCTGAGGCATTGGAAGGGGTTGCCCAGGGCAGTGGTGGAGTCCCCATCCCTGGAGGGACTGAAGAGTCGTGTAGACACAGTGCTGAGGGACATGGGTTAGTGGGGGACTTGTCAGTGTTGGGTTCATGGTTGGACTCGATGAGCTTAAAGGGCTTTTCCAATTGACACAATTCTGTGTGATATGTTGTATCATGATGAATATCTGACCATCTTTCCTGAACAGACTCCAGTCTGGGCTCAGAAGATCTGTGGGTGTTTAGCCAAGGCATATGTGTGCTGGGAACAATGTAATTACTGGAGTCTTCTGCCATAAGCCATCCAATCTGTTAGATGTGCACGTTTCCAACAGGTACCTGCAGGAGGGAATCCCTGCCTGCTTTTGGCAGGAGTGGGGGTGATGCAAGGAGAGGGGAAGGCATTTCTCTCTCAACCATAAGACATTCTCTTTGCATGTGTGTGCTTCGCTAAGGGCTGGGATTCAGCTGTGGACAGCTGGGATTGGTGGATGGTGGATGAGATTTGTGCTTTGTGAGACTGTGGTCAGTGACAATGAATTCTTTCAGCTGGTTTTTGCAAAAAGCAAACCCAAAAAAACCAACCCCACATCACAGCAAACAATTTATGGCTGTTGCTGCTGGGCTGTGTGGTTTCCACTTGGTGGAAGAGAGGCCAGGAGCTGGCAGGGATCATTCAGACTTCCCTGGTTATACTCGGGCACCTTCTCCAAGGTCTGTGGCCAGGGTATTGCTGTTTTATTCTTGTCCTTAAATCTTGTCCCATGGATATCTTAGCTCAACTGTAATTTGAACTGAATCTTCCCACTTAAAGAATTAGGTGTCTTTATCTCTGTAACTTCTCTCAGCAGAAGATCTGGGGAGAGTTTCTTAAAGCTGAATGAGCCCCCGCTCTCTTTAGGAATTTTAGAAGTTTTAAAGACACAATATTGCTGGAGTAAATGAGACAACTTCCATCCAGTCAACGCCTGTTCATATTTCACAAACCACTTGCTAATCTTTGGGTTGGATTAGCAGAGGCTAGTACAGATCAGGAGGGAGATTCCTGGGAAGATCAATCAGGTCTGGGCTGTTATCACAGAAACTGGAGGCGTTCCCCAGGTGTGGTTTGGGAGGCAGTGGTAGAAGCTGAGGTTGTGTGCAAGTTACCATCTGAAGGAGCCTGAGCCACTACTGTAAGTACAAACTGCATCACTCTCCTGCTTGGGACTTCTCCTTGCTCTAGCAGGTTTTGCAAGTGACCTTGATATGGTATTAAACACTCCTGTATGCCAGACCAGCTTGATTAGTCTGACCATTCCTGAGCACTCGATGAAATGCTTTCTTGTTTTCTTTAAGCTGCTTGCACACATCACAGATGGTATTTGAAATGCCCCAGTGCTAATTGCAGGAGGTACTTGTGGAACAACAACAACAAAAAAAATGTGGCTGAAAACAACAGTTTATCAAAGATATGTTCAGATCCAGCCTGCCTCTCTCCTCAACAGGCTGGGCTTGGTGCACCTGCAGCTACAGGGGTGTGGAGAGGAGGAGAGACAGGAGAGCAGCCAGCTCCTATTTTGTCTCCAGATGCAGCAAGAGGCTTTGCAGCTCTGCAGGACCGTGTGTCCGGCTGTAACTGCGGCACGTGTAGGGTCGTTGCTGTGTGAACCTTGTTTTGTTGCTGTGGATAAACAGCAGCAGTGGAATTGGCTTCATGAGCTCTCCACTGGTCTTTGATCCGTGCTCTGACTCGGGCATGTGTGTGCTTTTGTGCTATTATTATAAGCTAAGGCAGGGGAGGACTGTTAATGTCCCTTTGTTTCCTTCTGAAGATGTTCCCTTCTGTTTATTCTCTTGAGCAGTTCTGGTGTCTCTGATGCAGTAGCAGAAAATAAGGCAAAGGAAACACTTTTGGGGAGTGGGTATTTAATCAGCATCAGCAAACGGTGCTGTGCCACTGGCCGGGAGCTTGGTGACAGGGCTGGTGCCACTGGCAGGTTTTGGGAGTGACCGTTGCTGTAGCCTGTCCTAGATCACTGGGTCTGGCCACGGTGGCATGTCACAAGAGATGGTGGCAGTCGTTGCACTGGGTTTATCACGCTGAAAGGAGACAGGTTGGCTCGGGATGATGCTCTGAACAACACCCAACCCTTTTCTGTCTCCTCTCCCTTCTGCCAGCTACTCGGTCGCTTTCAAAATCTGTCATTACCCAAAGGTGACTCGAGCCTGGTCCTGCCAGGATTCAAGCACTGCTGAGGAGATACTGGAGTTCCTCTGGGCTGAAGTTGATGGGAGCTGAGGGCACTCCGTGTTTTGCACAATCTGGTCCTTAATCTATAAGGGGAAAGTCTGAAAATGCTAAACATCCCAAAAATGCACCCACCTCTCTCCAGTTATGCGGCCTTATCTCGGTGAAACGCTCTCCGCTTGCAGCACCCTCTTGTGGTGTCTGGTTCTGTGGATTCCTCCCAGATGGGGTCACCACTGTGTGACCATCACCCGCTCCAGCTGGAACACCACAGTAAATCTGAGCCTCTTCGGGCAGGGGGGCAAAACCTTCCCAAGCCCAAGCAGCCGTTGATATATGAATGTTAAAGGTTACAAACTCCGACAGCAAGAGCTGTCTTCACTGCTGCAGCTTCTTCCCTAGGAACCCAGGGGTGTTCTAGGAACCTGAGGTTGCCTGCTGTAGGTATTTTCCATGAGATGACATGGTCCCCCTTTCTCCCTCTCTCCTCCATCACACAGCAGACAAACTCTGTGTAAACTCAAGGCTCTTTAATTATTTTTGCAAGTTTTGCTGTTTATTTTGTAGTTGCGGGGAAGCTTCTATGGGGCTTCAGGAGCAGAGGGCTTAGAGCAGAACCTCATCCTCAAACAAACAGGAGCTGCTGGCACTAAGGTGTTCTTGGGCCAGGTCTGGCAGATGAATGGAAAGGGGAGAGCACATTGCTTCTTGCACTTCTGACTTTTGCCTTTGAGACTTCCCAAAAAGTTGTTGTTTTTTTTTAATGTGCAAAGGGGTCATTAACACAACTGGAGGCTGGAGTGTCCTGGATATCTCGGATTCCTTTGCAAAGTGATGCTGTAAATATAGCCATAAAGTGCTCTACATACCTGCATTCCTTGGCTGAGGCAGGGTGCTGATCTGGGTGAGCTCCATCTGCTGTCACTTGAGGGCTGGTGCTGTTTCTGTCTCTCAGAGCAGCGGGATGCACAGATCTCTCCCAGCCTGCTTGTTTCTGGCTGTTCTTCCAAGTCTTACCTTTGCTGCAGGAAGGACAAACTAGAGGTTTGCAACCTGGTTATTTCTGGCACCGTGTTCTAGCAGAAAGCAGATGAGATTGTTTGGTCTGAGGCTCTTGTGTGCTTTGCCATGCTTATTCCACGCTGCTATCTGGAAAATGCCCTGTTAAATATAATGACTTTTGTGGGTTTTGTTTTTAATTTTCAGCTGAACTTTCTCAAGCAATGAACAGTGGTACAGGATTGTCCAAGCCTTCCCCTCCTCTCCCACCAAAGAGAGGCCTCCTGCCTAACAACACTTCAGAGGCAGCTATCACTTGCAAGCCCCCCAACGACAGGACAGTGACAGCTAACCGCCCCGTGCTGATACCGCTGCACGTCACCTCTGCGTACCCACTGCCCCCGCCTTCGCCGCCGCTGCCCACGCACGTACCCCCTGAACCTCCACGCATGCCCTTGCCTCCTTCCAACCCTGTTTTGGACCCTCCACGATCCCTGGACCTACCTAAAGAGACACCTCCTCCTCTTCTTGAAGACTTCAGGTCCTCAGAAGTGTCGAAGAGGACAGCAGAGCAAGGGTTTGGTGAACATCACGTGCTGCCTCGCCTGCCCCAAATCCCACTGCACATCCGTATCCAGCAGGCTCTGGCCAGTCCCCTGCCTGTCACCCCACCTGCCGAGGGGTCACACCGGGCTCACTCGTTGCTTTTTGAGAACGATGGCTTTGGAGAAGACAATGGCACCTTGGGCAGGACAAGGTCCCTGCCTGTCACCATCGAGATGCTGAAAGTGTGAGTACCTCCTGCGTGTGTGTGTGTGTGTGTGTGTGGTGACACCTGGCAGTGCCGTGGGTCACACTGGGCTCTGACGTGGTGTTGGACTCCCTGCTTCTGTAAGGCTGTGATGGTGAGGAGGGTTGAGGGCAGGGCTGGTGTCTTCACTGTTTTGGGGTGGTTTTTTTTTTTTTTTGCTACAGCCTAGAAACCATTTTCCCTGTTGGCTGAATCTGTGTTTCAGGCTCTTAGGGGGCCAGTGCATCTTTCCCCATGAAATTAACCCTGATTCTGGGATTTTATTACTCACAAAGGAAAATGGATTCCAGACTACAAACACAGGCTGATGCCAGGAATCCAGGCCTGTCTTTAATTGCACCAAGACAAAACAAGGTCCTGGATTTCATCCATTTGTGGCCTTCCTTAGCCTTTCATTTTACAAAACAGAAGTGGGGAAAAGGACCATCTTTTATTATAACAGGGTTGAACCTGAAAATGCCAGAGTAGGGGGGTAAGAGGGCTGTTTGGTTCTGTGAAGAACCTGCCTCTGGTATTTCCACTGCCAGAGCTCGCTGTGCTTTGGAGAGAGGGGGATGATGCAGAATCTTGGGGCTGCTCCTGCATCTCTGGTTCCTGGGCTCCCCACAGACCTGCCCTAACAAGGTGTTGATCTCAGGGGCGTTGTCCAGCCCCTGTGACGTGTGTTAAGAGATGTAATAGTGTGCTTCTTGTTAGTCCAGATGATGAGGAAGAGGAAGAAGATGACCAGGAAGAGGAGCAGCATTTGGGCCCTCGTGTGTATATTGGAGATGTGCCATCTGTCACAGTCATCCCCAAACTGGTACCCCAGGTCTTGCCAGAGGAGCAGGAAGGAGATGAAGGGATGAGCGACTCTGACTCGGAGGGGCCCATCCTGTACAAAGATGACGAGGATGAGGAAGAAGATGAAAGCCATAACAGTAAGGCTTTGACACTGCAGCTGGCTTTTTTTCTCTGCTGAACTCACACCTGGCTGTGTTGAGATCTGGATCGAATAGCTAGTTCACACAGTGCTTTAAAGCAGCTGGTTCTGGCTTCATGATGTACCACACATCCTCTTCCTCACTTTTTCAAAGGCTCTACAGCCAAACCTGTACGCTCATCTGCTGGGATGCACCTTCTCCCATTGCAGATGGCTCTTGCAGTAGCTTGTGAAGGGGTGGGATGGCATTAGGTGAGCGTGTGGGCATCATACAGAAATGCTGGCTGTGGTGAGGAGCTCTGGCTAGTTTAGGAGCTGTAGTGCTGGAAAGCAAATCCCAGAGGAGAGCACAACTGCTGGGGACATGTGGCTGATCCCACTGTGCTCAGTATCAGCTGCAGTTTTCAGTCACATCCCGTTGCTCTTCCTCCCCACAGGCACGCTGGCTAACAAAGTGAAGAGGAAAGATACTCTAGCTATGAAGCTGGGGAATACAACCACCCCAC
>NW_010301246.1:0-6201 GCF_000700745.2 Antrostomus carolinensis | reverse complement strand
GAGCAAGGAGGAGTGGAATGAAATTCGGCACCAGATTGGGACAACCCTGATCAGGTACGAAGAATGGAGGAGGAGGGTGTTACGTTTGAGCTGTTGGTACAGCGTGAGGGGTGGGATTGGACAAAGTTGTGCTTTATCTGAGCAGTTTGGGTTGGAATATGATGAATGGTTGGGCACTGCTGCTGGATCAGGGCTGGGAAGCTCAATGTTGCTTTTCCCCCCCCTTGGTTATAAAAGTTGGAAGTTCCTCCTGGAGCTGAGCAATATCCCCTGACAAGCCCCTGTTTCCAGATGTTAAATGGAGTGTGAGGGGAAAATCTCAAGGACTGCAGAAATGTTCCTGCTGTAAAATATGAATGGTGTATAAACACGTGGATGGGCACAGGCTGAGTGCTGATGCATTAGGTGGTGGGTGAGGCTGGGGCTGTTGATAGTCCAGGCTCTGCCATCTCCTTGAGTTCCCTGCGAAGTTCCCTCTGAGCTTCTGAGAGGCCGTAGCGCTTTCCAAACCTGTGTTTTGAGTGGAGGAGAGTACAAAACAGGGCAGAAGTTGTCTCTGCTGGTGAATGAGGGGTGTCCAGAGGCTTTCCAGTGCACTAAAACCAAGCAGTTGTATTCTTCATCCCCTACTGATGAATGACCAGATAAAACATTGCACGCTTGTCGCACTTTTCTTTAGGCGACTGAGTCAGAGACCGACAGCGGAAGAACTGGAGCAGAGGAACATCCTTCAGCGTGAGTAATGCTTCTCTAGTGGTCCTAAGTAATAAAATAAATTTGCCTTTAACATCTTAGTCCAGATGTACCTGGAATCTGCTTGAAAATTCTTGACAGAGGACTGTGCTTTGGTTATATCGCTGTAGTAAGGCAGTTCCACTATTTTTTCCCAGTACTTTGTCACAATCAGAAACCACCTCTAGATAAAATCAGACTTTAGCGGTGGTACCAAGCAATACAATTCAAATTGCCCAAGGAAGCTGTGGATGCCCCCTCCCTGGAAGTGTTCTTGGCCAGGTTGGATGAGGCTTTGAGCAACCTGGTCTAGTGGAAGGTGTCCCTGCTGCTGGCAGGGGGGTTGGAACTGGATGATCTTTAAGGTCCCTTCCAACCCAAACCATTCTATGAAATCATCCTATTATAGAAAAGCTACCTGCCCCCTGCCTGACACCTCAGGGAAAAATATGTGAACTGGTTAAGAGACTGATGTTACACATCAGGGACTGTTCCAAGTGTTTTTGTTTGGGCTGGACTTTTTATTTGTGGTCCAGACATTACAGCATTGTATTGCACGATCCAAAAAGCAGCAGTTCATTGCTCAGTCCGTGGTGTTTCTTTTGGCCATACCTTGCTCTGCAAAAGTTTTAAATAAACATCTTGAGGAAAGGGAAATGGCAGTTCAGGAAGTTTCCACTTAAAATATTTATCTGTGTTGTTCTTCTCTTTAAAATGTAATAGCTTTAGGGAGGAGCAATCTGTAAAGTGGCTTGGATGTATTTTGACAATATGGCCATGAATCTTTAATGTACAGAGGGCTGGAGAGAATGAGTCACTCGTGTGCAAAGGCCCATATTGCCACTGTCGGGGGGTGCTGGGTGAGTAAGGGGATGGAGTTGGACCGTGTTCTCTGCCTTTAATAAGTGCAGACATGCCATAGTGAGCTTTCAGATACGTAGATCACAGAATAGATAATCTGATACAGCTCAATACTCTCCTTTGTTCACATCCAGAAAGCGCTTTGCAAAGCCTGTGATGCTTACAGGAAAAAAAAAAAAAAAAAGACTTTTTAAAAAATTTTCTTTTCTTTTCTCTTCCTTTGGCAGCGAAAAATGAAGCTGACCGTCAAGCTGAGAAGCGAGAGATAAAACGCAGGCTCACCAGAAAGGTACTGCTGGCCCCCGAGCTGTGATCGCCATCTGGCAGAGCGGTCGGGGATGGTGGTGGCTCTGAGCCCATCGTAGGTACCTTGCTGTGGGTGAAGTCACGGGGCTATTGTGTAAGTGTCCCCAGTGCCCTCTGACTGCAGTGACTTTGGAACGGGGACTGGCACCGACAGCGAGCCGTTGGCATTGCAGCCACGTTTGTCAGTGATGGATCTGAGCTGGCATCAAGCGTAACGAGCTAGATGAGAACTAAATTTGGCACTTGAAAGGTTTACTGGTGCTGGAAGAAAAAAAATTCTTCCTTACATCCAGTCTGAATCTCCACTTTTTTACTTTAAAGCCATCACCCCTTGTCCTGTTGCTACAGGCCCTGCTAAAAAGTTTGTCCCCATCTTTCTTATAGGCCCCCTTCAAATATTGAAAGGCTGCAATAAGGTCTCCCCAGATCTCTGTTTTCAAACAGAGCACTTCAGGGGCCATGATTTTGACACCAGGCTCCCCAAAATCTAGTTCTTAATTAACAGCAGTGTGGGAGAAGCTGAGGAGAGCAACAGCTGCTTTTAGCTTTTATGTCCAAGTTAGTTGTGGTTGTAACTCGTGGTTGAGGAGGAATTCCCAAGGCCAGTGGGTATGAAATGTGAGTGTTGCTGAAGCGGGGAATGGGATCGCTTGGTTTAGGGGTGTCACACCCTTGCAGTGTCTGTTCCCCAACCCCGTGGAGTCTTCCTTCTCCCTGGCAGTGTGGCCTTGGTTCTGCCCCAGCCTGGCCTCATGATCCAAACAAGATCACAGTGTCTGTAAGAGGGTTTGCCTGTTCCCTTGCAGGCTGCGAGCAGGAGCAGGACCCTGTAGTATCTCTGGTTCAGGCCAAGTGAGAGAGATGAGTTTTGCTTTGCTCAGGATGCTCAGTCCTGACCTGCTTTGCGGACAAGGCACAAAGTGATTTTCTTTCTTCTTGTTGGTGTTCAGCTTAGCCAAAGGCCTACAGTGGCAGAGCTGCAGGCCAGGAAGATCCTGAGGTTTAACGAATATGTGGAAGTAACAGATGCTCAGGACTATGACCGGCGAGCGGATAAGCCATGGACAAAGCTGACACCAGCTGACAAGGTAACGGGGAGAGTCCTGTCCCCAGGTGTGGGGAGGGGAGCTAGGTCAGGGTGTCCCACACAAAAGGGCACGAGCCAAGGAGATTTGCTCTGGTCCTTTTGCTTCACCTCTTCATCTTTCCCTCTGTCACCTCACCAAGCATCACCAGTGTCCTTTCACCCACGTGTGCTGCACCCAGCCCTGCTCGCTGCCCCCTCCATGGTGACGTGGAGCCCGAGCGGACAGCGTGGCCTCTGCCTCAGCCTCTGAGTGATGGAAGAGGATGCAAGTTGCAGGGCGTTGGTCAGAGAATCACAGACTGGTTTGGGTTGAAGGGACCTTTCAAGGTCATCTAGTCCAACCCCCTGCAGTGAGCAGGGACATCTTCAACCCGGCCAGGTTGCTCAGAGACCCGTCCAACCCGACCTCGTTTGTTTCCAGGGATGGGGCTTCTACCACCTCTCTGGGCAACCTGGGCCAGTGTCTCACCACCCTCAGGGTAAAAAATTTCTTCCTATATCCAGTCTGAATCTCCCTCTTTGAGTTTAAAACCATCACCCCTTGTCCTGTCACTACAGGCCCTGATAAAAATTTGTCCTCATCTTTCTTATAAGCCCTCTTTAAGTATTGAAACACCACTAGAAGGTCTCCCTGGAGCCTTCTCTTCTCCGGGCTGAGCAACCCCAACTCTCAGCCTGTCCTCACAGCAGAGCTGTTCCAGCTCTCTGATCGTTTTTGTGGCCTCATCTGGCCCTGCTCCAACAGGTCCATGTCTTTCTTGTGCTGAGGAGAGCACCTCTCTTGGTCAGAGGAGTGCTGTTCCTTGCAGGCTGGGGACAAGGAGTTGGCAGAGAAGCCATCTGCTCTTGTCCTCCCTAGTCTTTTGTGGGGACTGCCCAGCCCTCAGGGTGGAGGCAGATTAAACTCAGTGTAGTGTGAAGGGACTGCAAAAGCTGGGGTGGCTGCTGGAGTCTGAGCTCCTTCCTTTACCAAAGGAGCTGAGGGACTCAGCCCTGCATATCAAAACTGCTCTTAACTCTTCCCTTCACCAATGGAAGGTGGTACAGATCAGCCCTGAGCAGGGCTGTTGGAGGTGCAGCACCTTCTTGTCATGTCTGAGCTCACTTGAGATGGAAGAGGGGGTCATATAGACATGCCTTAGCAGGAGATGAAGAAAATTTCTCCCTCTTCGTGCAGGCTGCCATCCGGAAGGAGCTGAATGAGTTTAAGAGCTGTGAAATGGAAGTCCATGAGGACAGCAAGCAGTTCACCAGGTGAGTGAGAACACACGCCAGCTCAAAGTTCCAGTCTTGTTGGGAGAGCTGTGCTGAGGGGGAAAATGTTAAAACCTTAAGGAAGATGACCTGTGCCACTGTTGCAGATTTAATGTCCCTTTCTGCCTTGGTGGTGTTGGGCGACTGGAGGAGTGCTGGACATGAAGTGGGTTGAAAACTCCTGGAAACTCAAGAGTGTGAGCAGTGGCTGGTTTGAGGTGTATCTGAAACCAGCGTGCCCTTGAGCTGGGGTGTGCTTTTCTGAGGTTAGAGCCATGTGCAGCAGAAGCCATGGCCACAAAACACCTTGGTAGTTAACTCAGATATCATCTATGGAGTAACCTGTGGATCATGGCCCAGGTGAATTATTTTTTCCTCTTCAGCAGTTGCTCTGTGTGGCCAAGATGAGTGTTTGTGGAGCACAAGAGCTCCAGAAGTGAAATTCTTTGATGTTAACAGCTTCACTGAGGGCTGAGAGCTTGGAGATAATTCAGTTTACTCTTTTTGGCCATCTGTAGTGCTTTGGTAACCATTTAACCTGAATTCCAAGACTGACACTTGGATTTTTTTCACCTGGCTTTTAGGTATCATCGACCATAATCTTCCAAGAAGGGAGCAAGAGACCCAAGAGGACTGGAAGTTCTCTACATCCCTCTCCCAAGGCAATACAGCGAGGGTAGAACCTCAGCTCTTCTAAGATTTGCCTTCAAAACATATCCAGAAAAGGGCTTTCGGCCAGGGAAGGGGAATCCTGTCTGAATGTAGCATTTCACTGGAACAAACACGTCTCGAGTGCCATCAGGCTGGAACTGAACACTATACCTCGCGTGGCTCAGCAATACGCCTCTGCTCCGGGCGCCAGCATCCCTGCCAGGAGAACCATGCACATGTGAAGGAACAGTTTGTTCCCCAGCTCCCCTTTCTCAGCCCGGACAGACCCAGTTCTCAGCTTGTACATACTCCTTTTTTTTGGGGTACAACTCCTTCATTTCCTCCTCCTTACCAAGAGGAAGGAGGGGAGTGAGGGGGGGAAAAGGCAGCTGTGGTGTTGGAAAGCTGAGGAATGGAGAGCAGCTGTGCTAGGAAGCGTGTGTGTATATTAGCTGTGTACAGAGAACCCTGCGCGGATGCTGACCTGGCAGACAACTGACATGTGACTTGTAATTCTTATTTTTTAATTTTTTTTTTGTTTTGTTTTGTTTTGCTTGCATCTCTTGTCATGTCCTTTAATGTCCTGAATCACTACTGACCAACGGTTTGTTGTCCTGGAAGGGAATTGTATAGATATTAACGTATGCTGCATCTTTTTGTAAAAAAGAAAGAAAAAAAAAAAACCAAGAAAAAAAAAGGAAAAACAAAAAATGTATAAAACATTCCCTCCCCACTCTCTCACACTTGCTGTGATGTTAACAAATCTTGTCTTGAGATGTCTAGGCTCGTTTAACAAACTACAGAACCGGGAAATGACTGTTGCCTTTTAAAAACTTTTTAATTTGGGGAAGCTGTGAGCGTAGTCAGTTCTTATTGTGGCTTCCTCACAGATGTTTGGGGGTTTTTTGTTTGTTTGGTTTTTTTTTTAACTCTCCCAAATCTGGGTGACATTTGCCTTTTCTCATTTTTACAGCTCAACCTACTGGAAACTTGATAATTTCACTGTGTGCGTGGAAGGGAGGGGAAGAAGAGGTTTAAAAAGTGACCTTAAAAAGATATTCTTACGATCTCACTGGTTCTTCCTAAATGTGGTGGTTTTTTTAAAAAAATAAGGTATTGGCCACTGCTGTATCATGCACAGAATTTAATCTTTATGTGAGATGCCACTTCAGGTGCAGAAGGGAGTGATGGAGGGTGTGGGAATGGGGGGAAGGACTTGCCTTGTTCACAAACCTGTCTCCTTTGTGGCTCGAGGTGTGCCTGGCCGGTCCCTCTGTGCTGTGCCAACACCAGGGCTGCTGCCCGTCACC
>NW_010301245.1:0-7439 GCF_000700745.2 Antrostomus carolinensis | reverse complement strand
ACTGGAACACTGGAAGTTCCAGACAAACTAAAAGTAAAACTTCTTTACAGTGAGGGGGACAGAGCACTGGGACAGGCTGCCCAGAGAGGTTGTGGAGTCTCCATCTCTGGAGATGTTCAAAACCTGCCTGGACGCTTTTCTGTGCAACTTCCTGTAGGGAACCTGCTTTGGCAGGGGGGTTGGACTAGATGATCTCCTGAGGTCACTTTCAACCCCAACCATTCAGTGATTCTGTAAAAGACATCACTGTCAGAAAGAAAACAACCTTACCTGTCATTTTACTTATTTTAGTCAATTTCAACATTGGATTGACAGATTGGTAGCACCAAGACTTTACATTTCACCTCTGCAGCATTTATCTTACTTAGGAAAAAAAAAATATATAAAAAGGAGCTGAAAATAGCTAAAAGTGACAGGAACTTCACAAAAAACGTAGAATGAAACAGCTCCTAATAACTTGTAATCACATATTTTAAGATACACTCTTAAGTTTTAAATTCATTTCTCAGGCAAGGAGTTACTGTGGGTGAAAGTAAAGGGGGTTGAACTGATCCTTCCTTCCCTACCTAACCTTTTATTAATGTTTTCCAGTGGTGATAATGAGCTCTTCTGTGACATAGCCATGGGTGGATTCTGTTTCTGGGTGACACAGAGTGCCAGAAGTGCTAGCTATGTCTTTTTCACTTTCTAGTGAAAAAGAAAAGATTCAAATGCCCTTGAGAATAATCACAGAAGTAACAACTACAACAGAATGCAAAATCTGTGTAAGTTGTAAACACAGCCCTACAAATATAATGGTTTAAAATTTTACTTATTTTTAATTAGTATAATGATTGCATGAGACTGAAGTCAGCCATGACTCATGTGTTCACTTCCCCTACTACAAATATATCCGTGTCAAACAGTGTAGTCACATTTCTATGAAATACAAACAGCAGCACAACAGTTAGAAAAAAATGTTTTAGCAGAAATGATTGGACACTGTGTTGAAACATTTACTCTTACAAGCTTAATAAAACAGATCAAATTGATAACTGTCCCTGGTGTGAAATTGTTCTTAAATCTTTTACTCTTCAAAACTAAACCATTCCTGTTAATTATGTTTTAGCATATTCAGCATTACATCATGAACAGTACAAGTTATACAGTACCTCACTCATTTTGTTGGAATGCTTCTCTACCCACATTCAAGGTAGGTAGACCTGAGAAATCCAGATATCTAGAGCAAAGCCACTAACATCCAAGGAGCTGTTCTCCACAGTCTTATTTACAGCCTTGCAGTCTGTTTTCTAGAAGAGGGTAAAAATAGGCAATTAAATATTTATTTAATAACAATATAGTGAATATTATTTACTGTGTGAGGACAGGGAATGACAGCAGATTTAATATGGGTAGTCCCAAAGCTTTTTGCCAAAAGATTATAGAAACTTAAAAGAGTTTCTACAGTTTCTATTTACACATGACGTTCTTTAAAATATTCACTTCCCTAAATATATTTTTAGATAAGAAGACAAGCAAAACAGAAAGGCTTCGAGCACAACAGAAGTTTTCATCTGAGGTAAAGAGAGGACAAAGCTGTTTGCAGAATGAACAGTGCACAAAGCCAGACAGATCTGGCACAAGTGTTTTCTAGGATAAAAGTCCCATTTCAAATACACAGCAGAACTGCCAAGGCAGAGGCACAGTTACAGCAAAATTAATTTACCTTTATTTTAAGTTAATGTGTCCAACTATGTATGCGTTCAATACTAGATGGCATCTCAATAGAGATGAGAAATATCCACAGAAAATCCACTAAATACAGAGAAAAGGAAAAAAACAACTTAATGGCACTGCAGGGAAGATCTGCGTGCCGTGACATCTCCATGAGAAGCATCTGTGTTTCCTGTCCTTTTTAACTCTTTGGATGAAAGTGAAGAATACTGAATTAGACAAGTCTCTGACCCTAGGTTACCCAAAGCATAACCATGTTGATTCACTATGCGTATTCATAGTTTAAAAGGTTAGAAGGGATCAAGAGGTCATTTTACATTATCCCCTCTATAACACATTGCATAACATCTTAGACAATTATTTTATTTAACCTAATGTTTTATTTTCTAAAGCAAAGCTTCAGTAGATAGCCAAATTGGATTTCACAGAAAGCATGTTCATAATTTTCCCTAGCTAACTCTTCTAACTCTCACTGCTAATATAATTGCATGTATTTTTTTTTCATTCAGCTTTAATTTCCAGTCTGCTTCTTAGTTTATTTCTGTAATGACATGAAAAAGCAATTTGATAGGTGCAATCATACAATATAAGATACATAAAAGACACAAGATACCACATGGCATCATGGAATCACCTCCCAGTTTGCAGGCAGAGGTCAGAGTGTGTGGCCTTGAGGCTGGGATGTTTGGTTGTTGTTTTTGTTGTTGGGGGTTTGGGTTTTTTATATTTTGGTTCACTTTTTATTTTTTTAATGTCTTCAGATTGGCATTTTGCCAATTTTGGTCCATCTTGCCTGAGAAAGTAAAATAATGTCTCTTCACTGCTTCTTGGTTTGTATGTTTTAGGACTGTATGAGCTACTTTTCCCACAATATCACAATGGTTGTTCATCCCAGGTTGTTCACTCACCAGGTGAGAAATAAACTCTGGGTTATTGGAAGTTGCTGTATTCCAGGTTATAATCTCCCAAGATGTAAATGTGTAGGGCTGCAATCATTTCAGCTATGTGTAGCCTTGCATTTATCAGCATAGGATCATTTTGAGAAATTATTCTTGGCTATTCTGAATCCTAACCTCAATTATTATTAATGTACCATGAATCTCTGTATCCTCTGCATATCATATGAACAATTATTTTCTATTTACAGCCACATCTCCATTATCCTTAAGACACCTGTGGATAAAACATGCAATACATATGCACAGCCCCAAAGTATCTGCCTAGAGAACTAGCCTGCAGCTAGAAAAACATATTATGTTATTAATATAATATTAATAAGTTTGCAGCTAACTTGGATGTTTTTGTGCTGCTCCCTCTAGAACCTGAAACTGGAAAGAGTAAGATAGAGATATCTGAACTCCATCCTCACACAATACCTATTCTTAAGTGTTTCCCAGTTTTTACTCATATTTTCTAGTTGAGTTTTCCCTTTACATTAAAAATTAAATTGTATTATCATTTTAAATAACTTTTCTACAACTGGATATGTAATGTATGAACTTGTTAACTTATTCTTGACGTATGGCAGAAATAGGATCAAATCTTTAGCCAGTAGTACAATATTTCGACTGAACAATAGTAATTGTACTGAATAAAAGCAAGATAATAATAAGAAAATTTATTTCAAGATTAAATATAACTCTAGAAACTTATAACAGATGTGGTTTTGTGCCTGCTTTGCAGACAGAGCAGAGAAGAAACTAGGACATGCTCCTGAAAAGCACTTTTCATCTTTTTTAATATGGAAATATGAACAGCATTAAGTTTTGACACATTTACTGCTACCTCTATCTGCATTGCATGCTGGTTGAGAATGACCATATGCAGAAATGTTACTGGGAATAAAATTATAATACTCAGTTTCCAAGAAGTCTTACTTTACCAGGAACATCACAGTCTCAGATAACTGTAAATTTTTATTTAAAATGCAAATGCAAAGAAAGGCTAAACTATTAAGTACAGTGATACTGAAAAAAATGAAGACCGTGGTCTCATTACATTTTGTGACTTGGGTATTTATATATAATCCTTAATAACAGAAATGTTTCTGAAACAAAAGGAAGTATTTAGTGAAAAAAAGGAGTGTAATAATTACAGATTATTCCCCTATAATATTACCCATCTAAGAACAACAATACATTAGAGTGAAAGGTAAAATTAAACTAGTTTCTTGATAATGCAACTTACCATCAAATATTCCATATAAATAGAAAAATGTTAAATGTAAATGTTTTAACTTAATCATTTAAGTTTTTTATAAAATAAAACAGGTAACAGTATTAATGAAAGCCACTTACTTTTTCTGTGGTTTTACTTGTTTAACACAAACCTTTTTTATTGTATCCTATAAAAAAAAAAAGTTACCTGCACCAGTTAGGAAATATTTGTATGCAGTTCCTGACACTTTATTGCCCTGGAGCTCCTTTCTCTTATTAATTACTAAGTTGGGATTTAATAGAACCCTCTGTACTTCATTTAATCATATAACTTTTTAATCTGAGCATCATAGAAACTAAAATTCAGATGAACCTGCACGTTTCTGTCCCAAGGACAGGGTGGACTTCAGAACTCAGTGTAATACAGCTCTGAAGCAGAAGGCATGATTTTTGAACAGTCAGACATGGGATACAGCTATACGATCTCACAGGGACTAGGACCACAAGGACCATCTCTGGTTCTTTGTCAGCAGTTAAAGACAGAGATGACCTCCCCTCTGGCCTGCAGAATTCAGGACCCATCAAGGGCATCTAAACAAACTGATGGGCAACCTTGTCCCTGAAGCAGAGAAGGAAAATAGCAGGGTGTTTAGCAGATGCTCAGCTGCTGTTTCATGATGGAGCTAACACAATGTCTTTGCAAGCCAAAGGAGGAACAGCAGCATGCTCAAAATATGAGATCTAACATGTGCCAACTCAAACCAACTTTCTAAGTCCTGCAGGGGCAAAACATTCTCAGAGATAGTTGGAGGCTTTCTACCAATCACAGCATTCTTAAGTGTGCTCATATTGCTTTATGACAAGAATGGTTACAAACAATTATCTTCTAACAAAAGAGAAGACATGAAAAGGAAAACAATCATAAACTTGAAGCCTCTTGTGTAACTACAATCCCCTAGGCACAGAACTGCTTCAAAACAAGCAGATGCTATTTTAAGATTGTATTTTAACAAACCTGCGTGTTTTCATTTCACGCTTTGTCCTGCTGCCATGGTGACAGAAGAAGCAGGCATATGAAAGGTGATACAACCATGCTGAAAACTCAGTTCAGTGATATAGGTGATTTTTATCACAACTGTTGAATTTGGAGATGAGTTTCCAACACTTATTACAAAAATATCCTAAAAAAAATAATCAAATACACAAACTAGCTTTAATGACATCATTAACGCCTATGTTTTCCAAAACAATCATTTAATTGGTGTTTAGGCACACTGAAACAAAATGCTAACACAGAAACCATTATTTGGTTTCGGTGAAGTGTAAGGAAAAATGGCACTATGATATGAAATATCAGACTTTCAATAATTCCTTAATCCTGACAAAACCTGATCAATAGTTACTGAATAAATCAATCTTTTATAAAAAAAAAGGAAACCACCTGACAGAGAAATAGCTGTTTTATGTAAGCCATAGCACATATTTAAAGAAACAATAGTTGTTTTTAAAAATGATCAAATGTGGGGTCCAAATAAGTTGTAGTAAAAAGGAGTTTCCCAACAAAGACATGATTCAGCAAATAATCTGTAATTGGACAACTGCAAAATTTTCAAGTGGGTACTAAACCACGATATTCAACATACCCGTGCATCCTGGTCCATTAGATAAGCTCCATCACCCTGACTGATAGCTTTCCAATATTCTATGTGCTTGGGTTTTTTTCTTTAACCTATGAAAGATTGTTCCAAAATAAGTAATTTCATCTCTACAGACAGAAAACTCAACCAATATTTTCTTAAATGACATGACTGCCTTGAAATCCAGTCAAGTGGTAACAACAAATGACATCAGAGAAACCAAAACTAGTGTTGCACATCTTCATTACTAATTAAGAGCTTTCAGATTTTGAGATTGAAGGAGCTACATCAAAGGCAAAGTACAATAACTTTTTACTTTTCCAATGATGTGTTTTCCGTTAATCCACAATAATGTGTTTGTGTTAATCCACAAACAGCAACTTTATCACCCAGAGGAAAGACATATTTAGCTTCAATTGTTTACTGTTTTGATT
This sequence comes from Antrostomus carolinensis, assembly GCF_000700745.2. Lineage (NCBI taxonomy): Eukaryota > Metazoa > Chordata > Aves > Caprimulgiformes > Caprimulgidae > Antrostomus > Antrostomus carolinensis. Next base: position 1,499 of record NW_010301245.1, on the reverse strand, counting down.
GGTGTAGATCTGAAAAATTACTACATGAAATGAATATTTTTTGTGTAACTGTAATGTTAAAATGTGATTAAAACATCAGTACTTTAAGTGTAATGGCATTTCTGTTTTGCATTGCAAAACATCAATAGGTATGCCACAACTGGAACTTCTATTTGTACCTTAGAAAAGATGGTATAACATCCATCAGTGCTTGACAAACAGGTATCTCCAGAAACATTCAAGGATCTGTAGAACTTTTAATATCTAAATCATTAATTGAATCTCTTCCAGAAGAAGAGTAAAACACAACCTTCTAAAGGTTATCTGATATGCTGGCAGAGTTGGAGCTGTCACGCTATTGCCTACAAAAGAAGTCACCACTGCAATACATACATAATAGTTTCAAGCCAGTAAGGACTAAACAAGAAGGAAGAGTAAAGCTCCAGAAGAATTTAGTCTATTTTTACAATATACTAAAAGGGAAGTTTGGAAAAGCCTGTGTTACTTCTATACGTACAGCATCCATCTTCTACTGACAGGATTTTTGTCTCTGAGGTGGCAGGTTGCATGTGACTTTCTTCTCATATCTGCTCTTCTGTTTACTTCCCGTGTGTCATAAACAAAACTCTAGCAATTCCTTATTCCCCTTTGCTGCCATTCTTATTGTCCCTTGGTATCTGATCAGTTCTGGTTTATACTCTGTGCCTCAGCCTTATAGACTGTTTTCTGCTTTGATGGACTGGGTCGCAGAACAGCTGCCACTGGATAGTAATTCATTCCATAGGAAACCAGTCAAAAACCAAATCAAACCAAACCCCGAACCAAACAAACCTCCCCAAGGAATCAGACTAATCAAACAACAGTTGTTAAGTGTCAGAATAGTTTAAGCACAGACTCATTTGCAGACAATTCTTTCAAACGCTTTTCTCTCCTTTTTCCCCCTGCTTTCTTTTTTAAGGCTTTAGCAACCACATATAAAAAACATTATTTAGTTTTATGAAACTACTTTGGCACTGGAAACCCCTGAATACAGACTCTTGTGGAGAAGCACCCATGACAGAACTCAGTAAAGCCACAGCTTTAGCACGATTGAGACTGCTCCAGGCAGGATGCAGTTGAAGGGGAAGGAGATTGTGGAATTATACCCCAGGACTGGAAAAGACCCATGACTTGACAGAATGTGTTCTTAGGGCATATGTATGAAAAAACAAGGTGGGCCCTTATTTTAGTCTGCTTACCTAACTTTTCTTAGCTAATTTTCAGGCTAGAATAGCAAGTTCTTTTGTATTGATTGATATTTTACTTGTGACAGCTAATTTAGATTATCTAACCAAAGTCAAAAATAAAACACAAATACATTTCCCTAAACCTTTAATCATCCTAGGTATTTCCACTGGTTTATAATTCAGCTGGCAAACATGTTCCCTTTAAAAGACCTTTGGTGATCTGTTTGCCAGATAATGTGCACCCTCAGCAAGTTTGCTAACGATAACAAGCTTTGTGGTGCGGCTGACACGCTG
>NW_010301244.1:0-3465 GCF_000700745.2 Antrostomus carolinensis | reverse complement strand
CATTGTGCTACTCAGATGAATGGCAACGAATGAAACTGATTTTTCTCCATTAAGTTGAGTCTGTTTTGTCCATGACCATAACTGGTGAGTGAGCCGTCTCTGTCCTCATCCTAATCCATGCCTCCTTTGTTGTGACTCCCTTCCCATCTCATCGGGTGGGCGGAGTGAGTGCAGGACCACATGGCCCTACCTGTGGGTTAAACCACCACACATGCATTTTGAAGCATTAACAGAAAGGTAACTGATTTATAAACATATTTACAATAGATCTTTCTTTTCACAAAGTGGCGGCTGCTTTTAAGTTTCCACTGTTTCAACAACTTTAAAAAAGCACTATTGGAAACTGAGGCTATAAATGGTAGGGGCAGACAGTAGTAAAGCACTAACAAAAATAAGATAAAAGTATTGAGTCACCTGAAGGAAGGAAGCAAAAAAGACGGAAAATGTTAAAAAGAAAAACAGAAGTATAACTTAAAACAATTGGAGAAATTACTCCTAAGTAACAGACAAGTGAAGTTGCAAGGAGGAAGAGCATGTTACAAGGAGGAAGAACATGTTAGGAAGTTACATTCTCAGATAAATGGAAGTGAAGGATAAAACTTGAAGTTATACATGAAGTTACCACATTTCTACAGACATTAAAAAACCTACATGCAGCTGAGCAGTTTGGTGCTAGTGTACACACAGAGTCAGGGTTCACAAAAGCACTGAATATTCATCCAACGACACGTCGCATGTCTACGCACAGGTTTGCTGTGTGTCTGCATCGGTGCTGAACTTTTCCAAACGCATCCCAAAATAGCCTTATACTTCTGACGATAGTGTAATGACAAGATGCAGCAGTAAAATACATCCACGTTCAATATTTTCCTGTACATATACACAGCCACACAATCATCCAGGACTGGACTATATGAATCTGACTGACTTCAACTAAGTAGAACTTCTACGGTGAATACAATTATTTCTTTAGGGAACTCTGAATAAGCAGTCATTCTGTTATATATTTTTTTTATTTTAATAGGCAGTAAAAATATGCCATATACCTAAAACATGTTTGGAAAAGGAACTGTATCATGATTGTCTTTATTTCCACACATAAGATGGTGCAATTCTTGTAGCTATGCATGTAGTCTTATCCCACACGTCTCCAACAAGTAAATATTTTCCAGATGTCTAATATTGTGAGTAATTTAATGGAAAGCATATAGTTAGGTATGCATTTGTCAATATGGAGAATCTCATCACTTTGCAAGCCCTGAGGGTATTCTAAAGTATCACAAAGGGTCTATTAATAAAACAAAGTCTCAATCAAAATAATCAAAGTAAAGTATCATATCAAAAATTAACAGCTAGTGCTGGCAGATATGCACTAAAAGTGATGCAAATGCAATGTTTGGGACAAAAGATGCCTGGAATTTCTAAAACTGTATTTACAGTTATTTATAAAACCTTTGAATTCTGAAAAACTCATTTACACCCAGGCCTTGGCTTTAGGTAACATTTTGTTTTGTGGGATCTTCTTAGCCCCCCCCAAAAAAAGAAAACTGATAATATTACATTCAGGTGAAAATGCCCATAGAAGGTACATAACAGTACTACATGACCAGGATGGAATATTGCCGCCATATCGTTGCAATGTTTCTATTTTTGTGGCTAGTCAAGTGATCATAATCGTCTTTAACAGATTCAGTATTTGCTTAATGTAGAAACTTAAACACTTGCATTAACTGTTCAGATTGTTCAAAAGGAAATACTACTAGTTTCTGAATCTGCATTATACAGTTTCTTCATTTTTCTGACTTTTCCTTGCAGTGACAAGGAAAATCCTTCCTTCCGTGTTATCTACTGAGCAAACTAAGCAGTAGGATTTCTCATCAGATAAAATGTCAGCTGCAGGTAGAACAGCTGTAGTCATCTTCAGACACTTTCCAAAGCTCTAGAAATTATTAACTTTTCTTTCTGTTTTCTTAAGAAACATTTTAATCACTCTACTATAACTAAAATTGGAGCACTTAAATAGTTGGTTTTCTGCCTGGATTAAAATTTTTCCCTCACAAGCATATCACATACTTGCACTTACTACAGGTTTTAGATTCACAGACTAACAATATTTCATTAGAGCTACATTTCCTACTTACTGATTTTTCAGGACTTCAGAGGACTTTTTAATCTATTTTGGTTTTACTCTTCACTCATCATATTTTACAAGTTATGCTTCAAATTGAATTCTTATAGAAAATAATTTATATAATCAGATTCCAATATTGGATTACTAAATTCCATAAAATTTCACAAAAAAAAATTGTCCTGAGAGCAGATATGAAGGAACTTCTTTGTGAAATCTGTATAGATACGTAAATAAATATGATTCAAAAACTACAAGCTAGGAAGGAACATTGGCTCTGGTCTGGGGAGGAGAAGGTTTGAGAATGTGGCACGAGAGCTATTGCCTAGCTTAGATATTGTTTCCTAGCTCATGGTTTATCCCTGCCTGTCCCTGAGACTTACAGCTTGATTTACTCCTGGCTTTATCAACCCTAAAAACCAGCAAGAACAAACTTCGAAATTTACCTCATTAAAAAATCAGAACTGAATGGTGTCATGAGGAAACAAGGTGCTTATAAAGTAGAAAAATTAGCCTCTTTTTTTAAAAAAACAAACCACACAAAAAAAACCCAAAATCAACAACAACAAAGAACATGTACTTAAAAATGAGGAGTGTAGAAAATATATTTCTGTGCTAGTTTTCTGTAAGTTCAGAAAAGCAGATGTGAATTACCCACTGCGTGGCAGGTACTGCAGTAGCCTCTAAAGGCAGCTGCCCTGAAGAGCAAGCAGCTGAAGAGCCCACAGTACATTGAAATAATGACACTCAGCTTGGGTGCTACTTCTCACTACTGCTGTGAAATAATCAAGAAACTGAGAAGCAATTGAGAAATAACTGCGATACTGCTGAACTCTTGAACAGGAAATATATTTCCCACCAGAGCATTACCTTTGGCTATTTGGCCCTAGGATAGCTCTCCTGTTCCACTGCAGGTTGAAATCTACTTCCTCGACATGCTCACACACCAGCCAGGTACTTCCTCCAGTGTGAGAAAGTCCTAAAAAGGGGTTCAGTTCAAGCCATTTTTCCTGTTCCCAGTGACCCGCTAAGCTTCAGGGGTTTTCCCACTGCCTCCTCATCCTGGTCTGGGTTACAAAAGCCAGAAATGGACCTTCTCCCTTGAGGACCAATTCACCCACGCAGGGACAGCCCACGGCTGGTGCTGACCGACCTCGCCTCATCAACAACGGGGGAACAAGCTGAGGCTTTGACCCTCTAATTTGACTCATTTCCTCGGGCCACAGTCACTCTGCTTTCCCCTGCTGATGTCATTCACAAAAACACACGTTCCCCGCGGCGGGGTGGCTGCGCGGGGCACTCGCACCCTCTTGTGGTGCTTGGCCAGGGGCTCCGCG
>NW_010301243.1:0-4202 GCF_000700745.2 Antrostomus carolinensis | reverse complement strand
CCGTTGTCTTCCCTCCGTCCTCGCTGCTTCTCTCGCTTCTCTGTCCTTTCCTCCTTCTTTCCTTTAAAAAATGCTGTTCTTTTCCTTCTCTTACAAGCTCCCCGAGACCCTCCCCTGATAACTCGCCTCCCTCAGCTCCCCAGCAAAATTAAATTACCGAGTTCCCAAAAAATGTTTTCCTAGTTCTTAAACTTGGTATCTGCCTCCACTCCCTACCCATTTCATTTAAGCTTACCCAGTCCTTCTGCTCTTTTAAATTTAAAAGTTTTAATTAATTATTTTTTTTTTTTTACTTTTTTTAAAGTTTTATTTAAAAAAATATAAGTTTTTAAAATCCTGACCTGCTCTTCTAGCTGCTGCATCGCTTCTGGAACGGCATCGGCTGCAGGGAAGTTGCCCACCTTCACCCCTGGACCCCGCTCCCAGGCAGCGCTGGAGAACTACCTTCTCTTTTGCTACCTTACAGGGGTTGTTCTGCCCTGAAACTTGACGTACGCCAGTTTATTCTTTCACCTTTATCCTCTCTTTGATCTCAGGTTAAGCCTTGGATTTTATGAAATGTTCTTTCTGTCTGCAGTCTGTCAATAAAACGTTCTCTGGTGTGTGCTGCTCTTGTTCACCTTCTTTATTTTATTTGTTGCTGGTGGGTGCTGCTCTGAAACAACATTTACCTTCGTGGAAGGCAGGTGTAGTGCTTATCTGACTGCACTTCAATCTCAAGTTTCTTCCTTTTCATTCTCAGCTGTTTTGTTTTCCTCTGCCATCTTTGGCTGCTGCTTCATTTCTTTCTTTCAGTACAGTCTCCTTGCATAAAGTTGTATTTTGCCTCCTTTTTAAGCTCTTCTGCTTCCTTTCCTTTGTTTTAAACTCTCATAAACTTGCTTCTAGCTTCCTGAGCCATTTCTCTTCCTTGTCTCTTTGTGTTTGGGCTACTGTGACTTAGAGAAATTGTTGGTTTAGGTTATACTTGTGAGTCAGGTAGTTCCTGGTCTTTTTTGATCTTATACTGTATATTTTGGTACTGTACTTTTGTCATAGTGAATAATTAAAAAGCCAACGTGTTTGTTGGGGAAATATTTTCCTACTCCTTGCTGGTTGGACCATGCCCTGGGTCAAGAGTGTCCAAAGTTCCTGTTAAAAGGTCTTTCTTACTCCAATTTAAGGTACTGTTATTAACTTAAATAACCTGACCTCACTGGTGTTCTCTGGCAATATGATGGGAAATAGTTTTAGATGACAAATTGCTATTTATGCCTTTTAAGTTTTGTCTCTTTGTTTCTGCTATTTAATTACTTCTGTGCTGTTTGGAGAAGACACTATGGAACTCTTCACTTGCCTTTGCTCTCCAGTTTGCAGGTTGTGCCTGTTTGATTGTACAGTCCCAGCCTTGGAATACTATTTGGATTGGGAAATCTGATATTCCTCATCATTTTATTGTTCATTCACTTCTGTCCAACCTCCAGGTCTAATTTTACCATTTCTTTTCAAAACTAGCACAGGCAAAAATTGTTTTTATTCTTCAAAACCAAGTTCTGTGTGGTTTATTCAGCCTTTACTCTTTGGTTGATGGTTGATTTCGTTCTATTGGGTCTACTGCTGGTGATTTCTTCTGCTATGATCTACCTTCAAGCAGATTTTTGGAAAAATAGTCTTGTAAACCTTTGTTTGAATTCATTGTGTTGTGAATGTGTAATGAGAAAATCCTGAATATATGAATCCAGGCAGGTTTCACTCCCTCATAGCTGCTTACCTGGCTTCCTGTTTGGTAAGGTACATGTGCCATGAACTTCACAAAGCATCAAGAAGGAGAAGAATCACCCTGTTTTTCTGTGGAGGAAGCAGCTCTGTCAGCCTCAGTCCTGTGCCGAACCCACAGTAACACAGTTTTTACTTCAGGTGACGTTTGAGGCGCGATGTTGGGATCCACTCCTGGCAATCTGAGAAGAGCACGTCCTGTCTGGCCACGCTGGGGTTTGCTGCAGCACGTGCAAGACAGGAAGGGAGTTTTCCAGCAGGACTGGAAGCCTGGTGATCTGAAAAATATCTCTTCTGTGAGAGCTCTTTCTTTAATTCATGCCACCGGGGTTCCTGTGTTCAATTTTTCCTGGTGAATTTGAACAATTAAAGAGTAAAGGATGAGAAACCGCGTATCTGGAAGGATCTGCTGCTGAGGTTTTCTGGATCAGCCAGGAGCAGAGCTCTTTTTACTGCAGAAACAACCAGGATTTCAGACCATCTTCCTTTTGAACTGGAAAGGCAGAAGGTTCACTTTACCTTTGAGATGTGCCGGTTGACACATTTCCAAAGTATCACCCTGTGATTCTTCTCTTGTCATCTGCTGCCAGAGTCGCCCCAGCCTGCAGGAGCTGAAGTACCTTGAAGAGGGCAGAAGCTTTCCTGGTGTGGCGAGGTGGCACTTTCTGAGCCCAGCTGTGATTGTGATAGCAGATCTAAAAATTACTGTGGTGAATACCAAAAGCTGTTGGTCTATAGCAGCGGTGATAAGAATCATAGAATAGTTTGGATTGGAAGGGACCTTAAAGCTCATCCAGTTCCAACCCCCCTGCCAGCAGCAGGGACACCTTCCACTAGACCAGGTTGCTCAAAGCCTCATCCAACCTGGCCTTCAACACTGCCAGGGAGGAGCAGCCACAGCTTCTCTGGGCAACCTGTTCCAGTGTCTGACCACCCTCACAGTGAAGAACTTCTTCCTAATATCTCATCTAAACCTCCCCTCTTTCAGCTTAAACCCATTTCCCCTTGTTCTGTCATTAACTGCCCTTATGAAAAGTCCTTCCCCAGCTTTCCTGTAGCCCCTTCAGGTACTGGGAGGCCACTATAAGATCTCCCCAGAGCCTTCTCTTCTCCAGGCTGAACAGCCCCAACTCTTTCAGCCTGTCTTCATAGGAGAGGTGCTCCAGCCCTCTGCTGGAGGTCTCAGCTGGATTAGCCTGTCTAGTTTTAGGCAACAGACATCAAAGAAAGACGCGTAGCAATTGTTGGCTGCCAGGGAAAAAGGGGAAAATAAGCAGAGATTTCGAAAACATGACTGAAGGGAAGTGAAGTTTATTTAAAAGAAAGACAAAAAGACTGAGAGTTAAGTCCTCAGGAAAACAAAAGATGGTGGAAAAAAAAGATTAAGCTCTTCTTGCCCACAACAGAAAGGATTAGAACTAATGGGTTTAAGGTGAAACAATGAAAATTGGGATCAAACATTAGAAAATAATGTTATTTGGGTGTGTAACTCTCCTGAGATGTTACACAGGGAGACTTGGCCTCTGTAAGGAGTGATGAGGGAAAGAAAACGTGACCCCTTTAGGTCTCTGCAAGTCTCGATTGGTACGGTGATGCCATTGTTTAGTTCATGGCTTTTCTGTTGAGTTGGTTGGTTTGTGATTTTTTTTAACCTCATTTACCCCTTTAAAGCAGACAAAGAGGGAGTGTATCTATTCAGATATTATAGGAAGTTATTATCATCTTCATTGTACGTTTTAGGGAGAAGGTTAAAACTCATATGTGAAAGGATAAGCTGGGACCTGATCCCTGGTGATAGTTTTTAAAGTTTAGCACTCAATACTTGTACAGATTTAGCATGTAAAATGATTTGCCCCAAAATCCTGCACAGAATCCCCAAGAGGACTGGTAATTCAACAAATCTGCTGATCTTCAGTTCAGTTCTGAAGTCACAAAATCAGGTGGATAAAGTCTGTAATAGCATTTCCTTCCCAGCTCCTTGGGGCAAGGGCAGAGTTTTCTGCTTTTATTAACGTGCTGCATATGTTCCCCTGATGTTCTGTATTAAATATCCTTTTTTCCAGACTTCCCTTCAACTTTGTGATGTCTTCCCCTGAAATTGCTTCCCTTTCTTGGGGTCAGATGAAGGTGAAAGGCTGCTCTACAACATATAAAGACTGCAAAGTATGGCCGGGAGGAAGCCGGACCTGGGACTGGCGAGAAACTGGCACTAATGTAAGTTTGCTGTTTACTCTCCATCCTGCATTTTAAATGGTCCAGAGAACAGGGGTTAAAAGTTCCATCCAGGAATTCAGCGAGGTGTTTTTTGCTGTCATCTAACTGTTAGACTTGTCCTGGGAAGAACTGAGCGTGTGTTTTGTGCAGAGAGGTCAGAGGGCTGCAGACACACAATGTCCTACAGGTGATGATCAAGAATAATGTTAGGGGTTGGAAGGGACCTCAGGAGA